>NC_135562.1:18496484-18543984 GCF_964340395.1 Glandiceps talaboti | reverse complement strand
CTATATGTTTCTCTAACCAGACGCCAATTTTGGGTGACAATTAATGCATAAAAACACATTTTGTCAAGACTATAAACATCGTTATAGAGCTCACCCACACCAAGACAGGTGGTTCACATCGATCAATGAATGAATGAATGAATG
The DNA here is from genome assembly GCF_964340395.1 of Glandiceps talaboti. Classification (NCBI taxonomy): domain Eukaryota; kingdom Metazoa; phylum Hemichordata; class Enteropneusta; family Spengelidae; genus Glandiceps; species Glandiceps talaboti. The sequence goes on along the minus strand of NC_135562.1, from coordinate 18,543,840 downwards.
AATGAATGAATCAATCAATCAATCAATCAATCAATCAATCAATCAATCAATCAATCAATCAATCAATCAATCAATCAATCAATCAATCAATCAATCAATCAATCAATCAATCAATCAATCAATCAATCAATCAATCAATCAATCAAATTTTCTATAGCACCGATTTCCAGAGCAATCTTCTCTCCAGTAGCGCTGAATGGCTAAAGTACACCATGGGCTCTCGTGAACAAATAAGTCGTCGGCTTTGATTTGAATCAATCCAGGCTGGAGGCTTGGCGAATGTCAAATGGCAAAGAGGTCCATAGTTTGGGAGCGACATATGAGCTAGAATGAGCGACCTCCATAAGTTACTTGTCTGCAATTTGTTGTTGCAAGCAGATTCTTGTTAGTAGAACGTAGAGTGTGACTCGGTGTGTATGGCTGGAGATGATCACAAATGCACACTAGAGTTAAGCCATGAAGAGCTTTAAATGTTAACGGTAGAATATTTGTAATCAATCCTAGAACAAACTGGTAACAATCGATGTTGTAACGTTGAATGCAATCAACAAAATAACGACAACCACCTCAAGACATTATTCCTGTAGTGTCCACATGCTTACAAATTATGTATTTCTCATTTCAGACCTTTCAGCAATATGAAAGTAGGTATAAAGCTGTACTGAAACGTTCCCAATATAAAGACCTCCGCTACCACCCGTGGCATGGACTAGGCTATGATGCTGTTTGGGCCATTGCATTGGCGTTGAATACCAGCGTCGAGCAACTCTCCAATATTGTAAGGACTCACTATTGTTTTACCAGTGACGACCTATTTTAAATATTAAAGTCTTATTCGACCCCCGTGTTGTGCACATTCTTGTGCAATTATTACTAATCAATGTTTAGAACATTATTAGCTTGGACTTTCCCCTTCATGTTCTTTGAAATGGTATAATATGTTTCCAATTAATATACAAGAGTCTAGTGTTTTTCTGAAAATGGGAAATCACGCTTAGTAACCTTTCTCTAGGTGTTTAATTCTTCAAACGAGACACGCCCATCTGTCCTAGAAGACTTTACATATGAGAACCGTGACATGGCACAAATCATACTTGGAGCTCTCCGTAACACGTCATTCCATGGAGTGTCAGTAAGTATGTCAGAGGAACTTGTCAACTATTTTTGTCAATGCAAATAATTCGTGTAGGGGAGGGATGGGGGAGGGGAGGAAAGAGGGATTAAGTAGTTTACTATAACATTTTTGTTTATTTTATTGTTTATTTTCGTTTCGTTTAAAATGACTTTTTGCTAACATATTGTTTACAGCAACTCGTCGAATGACGAGTGCGTTTGTTGTTAAATATTCTTTCATTATCATTACTCATTAGTCAATTGCAAACAAACAATGTGAAATTTTTTTCATTGAAGATTCGTAATAATCATTCACCAATTGTGTCATGTTGATTATAAAATTCAACTATCCATTCGTTTCAGCTCCATGAACACGAAAACATCTCAATGTAAGACTTCTGTACAAAGGGATCGCCTAGTGGACGTTGTACGTTTACTTTCTTTCCACACCCGGTCTCTCGTGATTCTTTTATAGTTAATGTTACCACACGTACTTAGTAGATATCTAAAATACATATAAAATTATAATTTACTTCGCAGGGCTACGTTCGGTTTGACAGCCGAGGAGATAGAATGGGGAATTTTGAAATTCGTCAGATACAAGGTACATGCGAACTAATATCCTTTTGTTGCACAGAATGACATCCGCTTTGCTCTAATTTGCGTTTGTAAACTACAGCCTTTCATTTGTCACAAAAAATGTATGTTATAGAGCAATTTTGATAATGTCTCTTTCATTTGAAGACTTTATTTAAATAGTGTGATTATTCTTGTAACCTGTGAAGTAACTAAGGCAATCAGCAATGTTTTTTATTTACCCACAGAGGTAAAACAGTATTTGGCAACCATATTGGATCCTGAAATGGATACATTTTGATATCATTTTGACCTCTTTTTCAAACATTTGTATAGTGTGAACCGGGAATTGGTTTCTTGAACAAAGTAACAGAAAAAGTTTACTTAGTTTATTTCCGAGGCACATTTTAAGTTAACAATTTTAAAATATCTTGCACTTCACTGTAGTATTATGGACAATAAATGACCAAGGTTATTTATACATAAAGAATGAATAATGGAGCAAGAATTTGACATTTTATAAAATATTTTTTTTTCAGATGGAAAATCCGTCTCAATAGGCATAGCTGATACCGAGGTCAATATCACAATTACGCATGCATTTCAATGGCAAGGTGAGATGTTTATTGTTTTTTAAATAATTCCCCGGGGTGTAACAGGCTTTTGCATATAGTGATGTGGTATATTGCTATTTCATTATTCAGTAAATTAATATTTACAAAGAAATTCCAAAATATAGGAAAACAAACGATAGTTCTGAGAGGAAGTTGTCGATTGGCCTATGAATCTCGATATCTGTATAATGTAAATATTGGTACCCTTCTAATTCGAAACTGTACAACACGATGAAAGAGGCAACGTCAACAACTTTATAACGAGTGATATACTATATCTCACAGAATGAAAGTACTTTTGCAGCGATAAGTTTTAATATAATAAGTGTATGATCTGTTAGAAATATTTTATGGCGGGATTCAACCTACCTACATGATCTGTTGCACTATGTCTGCACTTCGGAAGCGCTTATGCCATTGGCCTAAGGTAATGATGTTGTGTAAACATTGGACGCTTCAGTCGCTTTAAAAATCCCATCGGATATCAGTGTTCAGCACGTGCGACATTTAGTTATGTAGGTGCTCAGTGGTACGGACATGGCGACCATGATGTTTGCGGACGACATCGACCCAGCTACAGACTACCAATATACTATTCTCAGTCAGGGCCACTTGGCCTCTTGCCGTCATTATATAATATATCGTATTTCAGCACCGTTATTTTGATGTCTAGACCAATTTATATTTCTAGATTTGCACCAACAATCTCGTCTAAAAAATATAGTTATGTTCCTTGACCATATGTGATTTTAACGTTTGTCAAACTATATCCAAAGGGTGCTACGCACTTTCTCGAAAACATAAGGTTTTGCTTGGGGATAGTTACTGCATAAAGACAGCGATTTTATTCAATAGATGGCCTTCCTCCAGCGGATGGAGAACAGTTGCATTACAAGACTCTGTACGTACACGATGGACTACTTATCTCAGCTACAGTGTTTGCATCGTTTGGAATCTTACTTGATATCTTCTTTCTCTGCCTCAACATCATCAAACGAAACCATGGGTATGTTTGTAGGTTTTACCAACTTTTACTATCATATCAAGTAAGATTATTGTATACAATGATGCAACGACCAGAGATTTTTTCTAGAAAGTCTTACAGGGAATTGAATCCCAGAATGACCGAACACAGTGGGCAAGTGCATGGCTTCTAGATCTTTCCAAGACTAACAATGTCTTTATTACAAAGAATAATCTTGCAAAATTTCAACCGGTCATTATAATTATCATTTATACCATACATAAGCAGAAAATATGGGATATATACCCTGGTTGCTCGACGCCACGACAACGCGCGCCTATGTCATGACAACACTGGTTCTGCTGTGTTTGAAATGTGAGTCAAAACGTTCAAACTCACAAATATTTCTCTCAATTTTTCTTTGATATTTCTGGCGCTGGTTTAATTATGCTATTCTCCAACATTTTTCTTCTTTCAGCTGGAAAATACTCGTGACCTATAGGGTTGTCACTACGAGTCACAGAGACCCCTTAGATCACTCGTATTTTTCTTGGCTGAACAAAGAAGATTATTGGGGAATAACATCTAAATATATAGCCAGTTGTGTATTGGTATCGTGTTCGCCTAATGCGTCCACTCATTAAAGTCCTTTATATTAACCGTTATTACCCTACTAAATAGCTAACACTCCTATGCAATTTTAAGAAACTGTAGTAACTTGTTACTATTTCTGTAGATTCATCAAGTTATCTTCTCCCAGGATGAATACTATTACTTTATTCGGTGCTTTGTTGGTGTATGTATCAATCATTCCATTTGGTTTAATGAGCTCTCGTTACTTAAACACTGACAACCAACGTACAACTTCATGTCTGGTGAGTAGTAAATGATACAAGTCAGAATATATTGCGTATATTACTGAGCACAATTGTACTTGAATACATTGATCCAGTCTGTAAATGCTTCTGTTATTGGTAATTTCTCCGAGTATAGATTTTCCTCTCTGAACAGGTGGTCAGGGGGATTTTTTGAGTTTTCACCTTTCACTGTAAAATCAAACAGTTAATCTATTGCAATGCAATTTTCATAAGTGCCTTCCAAGGTGTAATTATTTAATTTTAAAATAGTTTACATATGGCCATTGGCCTTTTGTGTGTATGAACAAAGCAATACAACTTTACACTTATACCATTCCAAGAGTACAGCACGATTTCACATGATAATAGCTTCTGGATTCAGTATTAAGTTCACGATGAAGGTATTTGTTTATAACAAAGCGGTACTATAAACTATGCTTCTCTAACCTGATCGTACATTTAAACAGAAATACCAATTGTTGTTTGTTTCAGGTTGGGAAATGGTTTCTATCAATTGGCTTTACATTAGGATTTGGACCCATGTTTGCTAAAACGTGGCGCATTCATAAGCTTTTTATGAAATTTGAAGTTCGAAAAGAGGTGAGTTATTACAAAAGGAACATGCCTTCATATCTTAGTATGAGATATTCAAAACTGCTGTTTCGTTGTTTATGAAATGCATAGGCACTTTTAGTGAACAATGTAAATCATCACAGTCATAGGGCTAGTAATATATGCAGGGTTCCAACACCGGAATACTTTTCAATAAAGCCACTAAACAGCCCTTGGATATTCGATTCATTCCACCTAGAAAGACACAATATACACTTTAAAAGTCAGTAATAAGATAGCATTCTGTATGTGACACTCATAACACTTTTCATAAACAAAACGAACTGAGTTACCTTTGTCTTTATACCTGTAATAACCGACAGGTCATATTTTGAGTTCCCCATCGTCGTATAAAAATAAAGACAAGTATTTTTTTTTAAATATTCAGCTGTTGTCAATATATATATATATATGTATGTATGTATGTATGTATGTATGTATGTATGTATGTATGTATGTATCTCAAAAATTGAGTCGTTTGTGCAGTTAAGTCTCTTTATACGGTGACCTGAATTGAACAATGAAAATTATCAGGAATACACACCTAAATTATGTATTAATGTCTAACTAATGTCCAATAAAACAAAGAAGCTACAACTGAAAATAAAGTGTATTTTATTTTATTTTACAGCCAATGCACGATAAACATTTGATAATATTTGTCCTTATGCTACTGTTGGTTGATATTATTGTCTTAACTACTTGGCAACTGGTTGATCCCAGCACAACGCGTCTTATTGAGGTGTCTACGGAAGTAAGTATATCATTTTATAAGTAAAGCATTGCTCCATGTAAACCATGTGATTGATAAACGTATGTATGTATGTATGTATGTATGTATGTATGTATGTATGTATGTAAGTATGTATGTATGTATGTATGTATGTATGTATTTATTTGTTTCAGTTTGTTTCCAATCATTGACGTTGTGTTTAATGTGTTATGCATGCCTGTATAATGTACAGTCGATGAAATGTCGTTTTAATACGGAAAGGCCCCCACAATATACGTCGGAAACCTACTACAAAACCAGTGTATTGAACACAATCGACAGTTGTGTGGAACTCCTCTATAAAATATTAATGTGTCTTCTGTACACTGTAAATTGACAGATTATGCAAAGATCAGTGAAAGGAATTGTGGAAATCCATTCGTGTAGCTCTGAGCACATTTGGTGGTGGGTCGGTGCTGTCTGCGGACAGAAAGGACTACTACTGATATTTGGTTGCTTTCTTGCACACGAAACAAGAAATATACAAGTTGAAGGTTTAAATGATGCAAGGTTTGTGATCATAAGTCTCGTGATATTTTAAAACATTGTTCACGTTCTTATGGCATATTCAAATACTAGAAGTAAATTGTTCTAAGGAAAATGTTAAGTGTGTGTGTGTGTACTTTTATTTTACTTTCCTTCTGAAAGTTAGTTGCGTCCTGTCTTCGATTTGAAATGTAGAAAAATGTACGTGCCATGGACAAGACTATTTTCATGGTCCATATCAGATAACACTTATGTATTACTTTTGTATTCATGTTTTATATTTGTATCATATGTATGTTATTTAAAAGTGTAGCTTATTTTATAATCTGGTGAAATAAATTTCATTTATTCATTTATTCATTCATTCAATATACTACCAAGCAAGGTTACATAATTTTATTGAAATTAATATATATTTGGTTGTTTACACAAAGAGCTATCGTTACATTGTTAGTATATTTTGGCTATTTAGACAAAGAGCTATCTATCTATTATTAGTAATATATTGCTTTTGGTATTTTCAACAGACAAATTGGTATATCTATCTATAACATCATGATGGCCAGCTTAGTAATCATAATCCTAAACTTGGTACTTCATGATATGCCAACTCTCAGCTACCTGTTTACAAGTCTACCGATATTTCTATGCACCACTATCACCTTATGCATGATGTTTGTGAAAAAGGTAAGATGAAGGAGTATATTTTAGAGAAGAATTTCCAGCAAAACAATCTACGTTTTCCAATAATGTATGACATTATATATTATATTAAAATATATTATATTATATTATATTATATTATATTATATTATATTATATATTATATTATGTTATGTTATGTTATGTTATGTTATGTCATGTTATGTTATGTTATGTTATATTATATTATATTAGAACATGACATGATATGGATTGTATGTACTAATTTCAATGTTAATTTATCAGGTCGAGCTTGACTACAATGAAATGTATGAACACATTCCAACGGGATTTTTGTAATTGTTGACAAATTTCATTACTTCCATATACACATTATACACGAACTGACACGTGTGAAGTACGAATAGTGAAGATACTAGTACTTTAATGTAATCGTAAGTGACTTGTTTACCTTTAGGTTAACATTCTTATTGTTACCATTGAAGGATCAAAATTGGGCTTGATATTGTATCTTTCTTTATTTTCATGATTGTCTTTTTGAATTGTCTGGTAAACAGGTCGTTGTTGTTTGGCGGGATCCATCTGGTAAGCAATTCCACAAAAGGCGGACTAGTGAAGGATTATCACCACAGAAAAGGAATGTCGGCTACATCGAAGAAGATAGTACACAGGGTGATGTTGAAAGTTCAAACGTGTAGATTGGTAACAATTCTTTTACAATTGTGTTCCCAGTTGCTCAGACCAACCTGATGTAATATTTACAGGCACACAACTCAGCACAGGCAGCTTATTACCAATTGCATCAGTGTTGTAAAATGATACAATTACTAAGCAGAACCATACTGTAAAAGGCCACTCGAGACTAGTGTTATTCATAATCGTTGTCGGGTGAGTTCCTAGAAAAATAAAATTAATCGGTAAAGTTTTCAAATTTCTTGTAATTAAATGCTGTAAGTGACATGAACGCAACCGAAATGTCATGGTCTTTAAGGCAAAGCTTCCCAATGATAATACGAAATATAAGAAGTAATTGTTTTTTGTTAGTTTGCCAACTTGTGTCATCTGACATGTCGCAATCAATGCGTAAACTATTCCATCCTAATTCAAGTTCAGACTATCACGTTGAATCTGCCTTATGATGTCAGTGTTCCATTGCGTTTTTCTTGCTAACAAGCAATATTTTGTAGCGTTGGACCCAGAGACAAGAACAGAACCGAAATGTTATAAGACTTGAAGGGAAATCTCATCAATAATAACGTTGTATGAGCGGTTTTTAGTGGCTCACTGAAAACCGTCCCTATATAGCTAATGGAGCATTCCATTAGGACGCCCTCAATGGAGAGGAAACTTAGCTACTGGTATATAATCCAGTACACTAAGATATCCCGTAGGACTGGACTGATGATAAGCGAGTATATGGTAAACAACGGAAAACTGTATATTCGCAGCCACACTACAAGGAAGACGATTGTTCTGCCAGACGCGTCAGAACAGGTAGGACGATAATTGTTGGTAGTAATTACAACAATAACACCGTTGGTATGAAAAGTCTCTACTAAGATATATATTATCATGGTGTTGATTTCGAAAATGTAAGGCTCAAATCTTCAATCATCGATGAAACCTTGATTTCTTAGTAGAGACTTTTTAACAAGACCAGAATTGGATCTCCATTGTTACTCATCTAAAAGATAGTCTGCCAAGAAATTTTCATCAAAATCCGTTCACAATCTTTTGAGACATCTTGTTAATGTAAGATTCAACAGTCGTCCAATTTACACGCCCATCTCAGGTTTCCCACGCTACGAAAGAAACATACTTCTGACACTCAAACGAAACATTGCTTCTGAGTATGACAATTGCAATGGAACGCTGTCATCAGGCAAAATAAGCCAGATTCAACGTGATGGTCTGAACTTGGGATGGATAACAGCTTATGTAGTGATTGCGACATGACAAAGAATAGTCTCTGTACATTTTGTGAACAAACAGAAAAAACTCTGTTACACCTTTTTATTGAGAGTGATAGTTTCAGGTGTGTCTGGAATAGCTCTACCTCGTTGTGGGGTTCTTTTACTGGAGCCCCACAAAATTTATCAGCTAAACAAATTTTGTTAGGTGACACTGCCTTCTCATTACTCCTAAATCATTTGTTACTGATTGTAAAGAAAACAATTTTTGACTGCAAACTTAAGAAAACTATACCATCCTTAAACTTAGTTATTTTGAATATTAAAATGACAATGAAGACTGAGCTGTATATTTCCAAAATAAATGACAGATATGGAAAAGCTATTGACAAATGGTCAGGCCTCACAGTGTAAATCATTTCCCCATCCCTGTCAAAGTACATGTACTACTGTATTTCCCGCATTTCAGTTTCTGTACTCCTTTTAAATAGACTTGTAAAGTTTTAGAGAACCCGCTAATAAAAATAATTTAACAAAAATGTTTGCAAACAAACAAAAACAAACTTACGCATGCGTATTGGATGAACGCTGAACTATAAACACTGACTTCCGGTATATGTAGGGAGCAGTCATTATTTACGACCGGGGTTGGCGGGGGGAGGGGGGAGGGGGATTTGCTTCGAAAATCCAAAAAAAATGAGTGACCCTGGCTAGAAATTTTTCGTAACCCCCCTCCATGACACAATTTATTTTTCATAACCCAACCACCACCACCACCACCACCACCATTTTATCATAACTCATTAACTGCTAATGGTGCTACAAACATTATACAAATTGAGGTTGAGTGTTCCATTAAACACCACATACAGACACACTCACACACATGTATACATATGCATACATACGTGCGTACATATATACGTACGTAGTACATACATACCTACAAATTGAGGTTGAGTGTTCCGTTAAAATACCACATGCACACACACTCACACACGTTATTTTATTGTTGTTTCATTGTATATCATCTGTATATCATTGACCATAAATTATGTTCTTGTATGACATAATTTCGTGTCAAATAAATATACTCTACTATACATACATACATACATACATACATACATACAATATCAAACTTTGCATTTTGAATTTCCTTATAACGTTATGGATCTAGTATATTTCAAGAGGAAGGGGTGACAATGAATGTAGCTTCCCAAAGTAGTACTATAGGTAATTTTTTACATTAGGTGGTATTACTTGAATCAAAGTTTGAGGGAGCCAAGTGGGGGTTGGTACAGGATTTTAACATCTTAAATTTTGAGTAACCTCCCCCCCCCCCGACTTTCGCTCCCCAATTTTTGTGTAACCGCCCCTTTCACTTCCCATTTTTTGAGTGACCCCCGCCCTAAAATCCTCTGAACCCCCCCCCCCCCCCGTTCGTAAATAATGACGGCTCCCGTAATGACTATTTCCTATCCGATTTGATCACCGAAACCATTGCAAAATACATAGTTAACCATGTTTAACTGACTCATTTTCGAACCATGACATTAATCATGCCAAAAAACATCGCTGAGAGTTATTTTCCGATATGGATTTTTCCGCGTTTAAAACGTTGGTGATGTCATCAGGAAATGCTTTTCAAGATGGCTGGTAAGATAGGCGAACGTAATTATGGGGCTTCCTTTTAATATTATATTTCAAGGAAATTTCTTTCCCATGCTTTTAGGATCTATATTCTATTTGAAAAAATATTTTGACTTAAAGGTGATTCAAAATGCTCACATTCACTATTGCTATTTTGCTAGACGACATGTTTGTGAAATGTATACTGGTTTTAAAACTTTAAAAAAGCGTCACTCTGAAAACATTAATGTATTTTTTCACAATGCTGTTGAGTTTTATTCACCTGTTGACTACGCTCGTCACAGGCTATGTGCTAACGATGTCCCTTTATGACGTCACAAAATCCTGTGGTCTAGGTGGGACCGGAAATACCCGAAAACTCTCGGAACTGACTGAAAAAAGGTCATTTTAAGGTGTTTGCAGACGCTTTTTTAAAGTTTTAAAACCAGAATACGTTTCACAAACATGTCGTCCAGCAAAATAGCAATAGTGATTGTGAGCATTTTGAATCACCTTTAAAGGTAACATTAACTTCACATAGTTGAGGCCACGGTTGAAAGCAAGATTTTACATAATATCACTGAATGTTGTCGGCACTCACAATCAGTATAGTCGACACCATAGATATGTCAATTGACGAGGGAAATCTATAATCTTCCCGCCTGATTGACGTAGATCTGGATAGCAAATCTTCGCTTTCTTAATTTTCAGGTCTAGGCGTCGTGAGGATAGTTTGTATAATACCGTTAAACGTGCGTTTCCCAAGCGTAACAAGAATGAACCGCTGATTTTCCACGAGCTTTATAGCATAGAATTATAGAGTAAACATCGGTGAACAAGAATGGAATGGATTCACACAGTGAGATTAAGTGATTTCCAGGCTGTCTTTTCTTCTGCCCCGGCTTCCTTAACGACAACAAAAATAATCCGTCTATAATTGTTCATATAACTGTTTAGCACGTCGTTCACATCCGGATGTTTGAGGCCTAGTGGAGCAGCTGAGTGTATGTTCTTTCCGGTCTCTGTCGGTTCTTCTGGGAAGTAAGTGCATAATAAACAAAACGTATTTTTTTTATGATACACAGTAGCCTTTCAAGTTAAAATTCATATAACCCAAAGTGGTAAACGTTTTTATTGGTACAAACATACTAAACTTAATAAGTGGCATGGTGTGACGTGACGGTTTAAAAAAACAAAATAATAACCACGACTATTTCGTTCCTGATTCGCGCTGGTGAGTTGATGATGATGTGTGTGGTCACTAGAATACTCTCATCCATTAGAAGTTTAACAAGAAGGTCAAAATGGCAAATATATATATATATATATATATATATATATATATATATATATATATATATATATATATATATATATATATATATATATATATATATATATATATATATATATATATATATATATATATATATATATATATATATATATATATATATATATATATATATATATATATATAGACACAGGAAACCTGACTAGTAACTTATCTCGACCAAGTGCTTACATGTAACTGGATATATTTATATTAAACGAGGCAACCTCACTGATATCGTATATAATACAAGAAGGTCGTTGTCTGACGACAAATGGGTTACTGTTATCTTTTATATAGCTAAAGGTGCCTTCAGTAATGACAGGCGGATGGGGGGAGGGGTCACATTTTACAAACAGGTTCTCAGGGAAGGGCAATATTTTAGCAAATGGGAAAATGGGAGTGTCACATTTTACCTCCCGAAAGAAGAGGTTATGTTATGCTTTTGTCTGTCTGTCTGTCTGTCTGTCTGTCTGTCTGTCTGTCTGTCTGTCTGACTGTCTGTCTGTCTGTCTGTGTCTGTCTGTTGAAGTTGTCTTCAAAAGGCCGACCTTATAGCACAGTGATTTTGATGAGTTGTCCTATGAATTTTCGTTGTGATATTTGTCTGTTGATGTGTTCGAAGCAATTTGTTTGTGCCATGCACATCATGTTATAGGTAAACTCACAGGGAGCAACGAACATGTGATTGATTAATTGATTGATTAATCGATCGATCAATCGAGCGATTTATTGATTATTTGATTGAATGATTGATTGATTGATTGAATGATTAATTTGGCGAAATAAAACTAATTTTGTGTGCTATTGGTCAATAGACCAATTGATTTTTGTGGTGATGTAGAACTTTTTTTCTACTTTCCCTGACTACTTTTCCCTCTGTAATTCACTCTTTATTGACTACATAATGGCATGTTGTCTATTCTTCTCCTCTTATCTAAATCACAATACCCATAATTGTATAGTTAACAAGAGATCAGTTACATTAATACTTTACTTTATCTCTTATCTTCTGGCAGATTATTACACCGAACAAACACTCAGCCGTGCACAAATTAGTATAAAGATAATCAATCAAATATTCATCGATCAATTAATCAATTACATGCTTGCTGCTCCCTGTGGTCAGTTTAATGCAACCTGTACTGGACAGATGTTCTTGCTCATCAGTTCTTTTTACACATGTTTCAAGTTGTCGATGATGTCCAGGCGAGCATTATTCGATTTGAATTGGTTCGTATTTCTTACACTTGCAGGGATTCTCCACCATAAGTTTACAATTGTATGGGGTTTGGGGGGGGGGTTGTGTTATTTATCAACCATAGCAATGAGCGTCCTATGAAGTTTGCAGACGTAGACTTTAATTTTAATGAGTAATTTGAATTAATTAATGACCTTCAGTTAATAAGTTATATCTTTGGAATGTACGCTTCAAATTCCCCATAATTTGGCAACCATGAAAAAGCACACATAGATCACCTGAAGCCTGTTGGTATAGTTTTTGAAGGCGTGATCGTTCGTTGTACACGAAATCACGTCATCGCAAAATATCGTTTTAACGGATGTGATGGAATATTGTTAATAAAACCATTCATGGGCACTATATGAATACTGTACAGATGGACACTATACAACATAAGTATCGAACATTATAACAGTATCCGTCATTTAATACCAAGTTAACTCTAATGGACAGCGGCCTCTTGCATGCATTAGTTGTCATTCTATGACATCGTTGTTATTGTACATTTTATCTAGTTCCGCTATGTTCTTATTAAAGTGAGTTCGTTATGTCTGTCGCACATCATGCCCACATGGTATCAGAAGTGACTAGTTTTGTTCTGGTACATATGTAATAATAATACAACCCCCATGTAACGTGAGTTCGAAAATGATTACTTAGTAGTATTTGCACTATGCTTGCATGCATGTAGCGTTTTCTGCTGCACTTTCAATCGCTACGCTCGTGACAGTACTTACGCGGTTGCAGAGAACACTGGAGGCATTCGTGTAAATACCCGGATTACACCATACGTATTTAATGTCTGCATACATAAGGCACTTTTGACATTTTTATTTAGAGAAGAAACGGTATTGTATTCATTCATTCATTCATTCACTCATTCATTCATTCATTCATTCAATCTTTCGATTCTATCTGAAATTGCAGTTTCTTATTGGTTTCTGAGTTGTATCAAACAGAGCCGATGAATGTAGCTTGAAACATTTATAAATATGTAGAATGTATGCGCCACTAGCGTTCTCTGTATATAAGGGAGTCTTCAGTAATTACGAAGTGTGTGTGTGTGTGGGGGGGCATATACACATCCCCTGGGTGCAGGTGAATCAAAGCGTACGTTGAAGTCAGCACAAAGCACCCCAGCACGCTTGGAAGTGAATACACGTCAACTGAGACTACTTTTGTCAGAACACGCTTGGAAACCGTAATACCAATGTCTACTAAGCTGGGTATGCTCTTGACAAGTTATATGACATGGGTCATGAACCGGTAGAAGAATTTGACTCGAGTGTTACATGCAATTATGGATGATTTGAATTGTATACGTTCACCCGTCTTTGCCAGTTTAGGCATTTTATTTTGCGGAATGACCTTGAAAATTAAAATAGAGAAAGTGGCTCCACACAATGAATATTAAACTTCTGCGTGGGCGATCGAGATGTGTGTTTGTCGTGTCTGTTCTGCTTTGCCGATGATGTAATGAAATAGTCATGGCAATACGAAGCCAGATCTCTTTTAATTACGGAGGTAGAGTGATTCTCCTTCAGAGCGCTGTATTTTTTTGGTGACTCCCTGCAAGAAAATAAATAAAATAAGTAGCTTCTCCCCAGATTTCTTTTTTTTCATGAACACCCACCCCTCTAAAAAGCAAACAAAAAATCTAACTTAAAGTGCTACAGTAATTAACGTTCCACTCAAAACAAATATTTAGTACTGAAAAGACAGTAAGGGATGTACCTTTTCAGTTATTATATGCAATTACCAATATACAACGAGGTCAAAATACATTCTCACTGGAGAGAATAGGAACATTTAAATCTGAATTGGTTCTCCTTAGTAATACTTGTATTCATGTCTAACTAGTAGATACACTGTTTGGAAAGTGTTGGTATGATTCAGTGAATATCTAATGAAGGACATACGCCTGTAGCTGGATTAATGACACCAGTTGTCATCTGAGTCGATACCTTCACTAGTTTCATACAAGGCTACATATGTACAGCCATGTGATTCCATTTTGATGTAGTCTTTATATGGGTCTGCTATCGTTTCAGAGACTGATTTGATCATCTCAAGGATTATGGGCGACATTTACCAAAAACAGACTCCTACAAAATGGTTGTGCCTCAGCATAATCTTCGCATTTTACATCACAAGTACTAATGGTAATACCAAAACAAAGCTGACACTACTTGGCTTTGTGCCAGTAGAAAATACATCGGCTTGGTCCAGTGGGGGAATTATTCCAGCGATTGAAATGGCTTTAGATGACGTCAACAACAGCTCTGAAATCCTGAGTGACTATGAGTTAACGTGGCAATGGGTTGATGATAAGGTAAGACACCTGACATTTCCATTGTGCATATATATATATATATATATATATATATATATATATATACATACTATCACAAGCTTAAGGATTAAAAGGTTTTAAAGTACATTTATTACACTATTAGAAATCGTCGTCAAGCTTCTTTTTTTCTTTTTTTTTTTTAGAAATGCTGAAGGTAACATGTACTCCTGAGTATTTTTAAGGACACTTATGAAAATTAATTTACTTCCTTACATTTCAGTAAAAATAACATTTGAATGTGCATTTTACATATTTATAGCTTTTTACCTCGTTCGATATATTTCCTATTTAAGAAAAGTAATATTTCGACTTGCAACTATTTTTTAAACATATTTTAAGTGTATTTATCATAAGCCTAGTCAAATGATTTTATTGCAAAAATATTATATTTTCATTGAAATATCTCTTTTCTTATAATTTCATTTTCATGAAAACGTGTCAAGATGTAGACGTTATCATGTACTTCTTGAGATTAGAACAAAAATTATTTGGTTGCCACGTTTGTGTTTGTGCTAATCAATGAATTGTGTATCAACCCTGTCATTCCAGAGTCTCATTCTGTATTCTCTCAATCTCACCATTTGAGGGCAACATACCACAGTAAAGCAACTGTGCCCTTTTCTCGCACAATGGTCAAAGAAAAGTTTGTAATAACTCATTCACATTTATCCAAGGGCTATTTATGTGACATATTAAGGTCACACTTACTGTCAGGAGTCTGCATGTAAGAATGGTCCAGTTGAACAATAGCTTGGTTGATGTTGCCCATCACTTTTTCATTAAACTTTTTTTAAAACCCATATCGTACTATCTTGCTTTGTTTTTTTTTAATGACCGCCATTTTTACGAGCCGACGACATTTGGAAGAATGTAGTACGAAATCAAATTATGGCAACGTCTCAAAAAAGAACGTAAAATGGTGTGTACTGCGCGACCGGATCACAGTTGCATTGATTTTATTTATACCTATCGGTCATTCTTAAGCTACGAAAATATAGTAGTTCCCGCCGCGTGCGTTCAGGGTTTAGAGCCCTTATTATTATTTGGGTATACAACTTGGCTATGTGATGGGGTCTCTCTCTCTCTCTCTCTCTCCCTCCCTCCCTCCCTCCCTCTCTCTCTCTCTCTCTCTCTCTCTCTCTCTCTCTCTCTCTCTCTCTCTCTCTCTCTCTCTCCATACGTCATATAGGCTTAAAGAATCTGAATTATCTGAATTAATGTACTAGCAATTTTGCCACTCATAATACTTTTATGTTACCTTTCTTATATACAGTGTAACCCAGGATATGCTAGTTATCTTCTATCTGAGCATGTACATATGAAACCTCAGAAGATAGCAATACTTGGTGGTGGTTGTTCCATTTCTACTGCTCCAGTAGCAGCATCCTCACACTACTATAATCTGGTACAGGTAAGATGGTATAGGTTTTTTGAAACGTCACTCCCTGGATTCTACTTTTAGTTAACAAGTGATATCTGAAATGCGGTGGAAACCAGGAGGGTAGAAATAGAAAACAATCTTGCTTGACAACTATCTTACTAACATTGCAGAATGTTATTGTCCGGGTCAACAAAAATGTAATTAACATAAAAATGCGCTACATGTTATCGTCTGGCATGACTGAACAAAGGATATGTCGTGAATGACAGTACATTTCACAATACTGTTCAACTTTTCTGTTTGATACAACCATGCAGAAACAAACAAGAAACTGCATATGCCACACTTTAATAGCAAGAATGCATGTTTTGCTACATTTAGTCTAAATGAAATAAAACATGTAAATGTATTGCAACTCCATTCAGACATTCGGGCGTCATGTGGTTTTCGAGTATCAAACACCCATGTGTAGTTCATTTTACTTAGACAAAATGTAGCAAGAAACTGTACTCATTCAATCTTGCTATCTTAAAATGTAGTATGTCCAGTTTCGTATTGGTTTCTGGGTGGTTGTATCAAACACAAAAACTGAACGGTAATGTGAAATTCGCTGTATATGGTTTGGTGACGATTTATCAAGATAATATTACGTCATGTGGAGAGAAGGTAACATTGTTGGTCAATCTGATTAAAATCCGATGTGATGAAAGCGGCTAAATGCTTTATTTACCTCTATTTCCATCGTTTTGTGTTCTGGGAAGGAGGCGATCACTCGGAACAAAAACAAATTTAATGACACAAAACGATGGAAATAGAGGTAAAACTGTAAGTGATCAATTAAATATAGATTATCACCAACCAGATTTAAACTGAATGCCTTCTGTAATGATAGTCTTGCAATTTCATGATTAATGCAAGGAATTTAGCTCTATACACCTGTGATTTTTTTTCAAGTCCCAGTGAAAGTTAGTTGTCAAAAATGTTGTTCAAATGCCCGCTTCCTATTCTCAACATAGGAAAGCTTGCCGTCCTCGACTTAAGTCGCCTTTCGTGATCCCCTACATACCCGGGATATGTGCACCCGTTTCCATGGCAAATAATAAACGAAATTCAAACCCTCATAACATTGCTATTACGCATCAGAAAGTTTACATACCTCATGGTAAGCATTCTAACAGTTTAACAACTGTTACAGTGAAGCGATAGGTGTTATTGCCCTACTTCGTCACTGGGTAAAGTGTATACATTCTTGTTTCGACCAAGATTGACAGACGCACCATCTGCTCAAAATCCTACAAGTTTCTGCTTCCAACTTTCATCAACTTTGTCTCATATAGATTTTTGTTGCACTAGTGGGTTTTCACCTAAGCACGTATACCAATAGTCTTGCTGCTAGACGTTCGGGCTTTCTTTCGATGCTATAACTAAAAGCGAACGAAGTTCGCATGTGAGGGCCTGCCCGAACATGTTCCATCCTCGATAGCGTTGTTCGGCTGTGTGTCGTATTTTATCGGAAGAACATCCGAGGGCTAGCTGATAGACTAGTATACCAACGGATAACTACGATCCCCTCGTTAATGAAATATATTTTCCCTACAAGGTACCATATGATAAAGTAATGATTTGAAAATCTTGTGTTGTGTTTTTTTTTTCTAAATCGCTCTTTTGTTTGTTTTAGCGACGACCTCTTTTCATCGTAAGAGAGGACGAGGAAGGATCACCGGTTGCGGGCGCTCAGTAGAACTAAATCCTTAACAAATAATCATAGTAAAGCTGGTTTATTAAAAACAACATGAGCGGTTAAAATTGATTTAGAAAAAACACAAAACCAGCTTTTTAAATCATTACTTTATTACTTTGTACCTTGTAGGGAAAATATATTTTCAAAAGCAGGGAAAAAATCAGTAAACAAAAAAATAAATATTTGTAAACAAATATGACTAAGTTCAAGCCCCTATGATTTAAGTATTCATTATTAAAGTGTCGTAAATAAAGATTTTTAAAGCAGCAAGTAATGATTAAGTATGTGTCAGTAAGTAGAATACTTGTGGTTCATTTTAATATACAGTAGAACTACCCCCTACAATGTATTAACTCCGTCTGTGGCTCTTTCATTTTTCCAACAACATGTTTTGATTAACAGTCTTTTCTGTTGTCTATATTTCAGTTAGGCTACTCGACTGTTTCTCCACAATTCTCTGACAAGTCTACGTATCCTTTGTTCTCAAGAACACAGTTATCAGAAATAGTATCTAATAGAGTACGGCTGGCAATATTGGAATACTTTAACTGGAGAAGAGTAGCGATATTATACCAGAATGGCATATTTTTCACAGGGGTACGTAGGAAAGTATACGTACGCAATTCTGCCTACCTAAAGTTGTTATATGATGGCCGTATTTATTCCTATGTTTCTCATGACCCAGAGTCCCTATGAACTGTATGTGTTTTGAACCTGACCAATTAATTAAGCTCTAGCTAGTTGTCTCAGGAAAATACCATATATGCATATACAATATATAGATGGATGGATTGATGGATTGGTGGGTGGGTGGGAGTATGGATGGGTGGATGGATGGACGGATGGATATATATATATATATATATATATATATATATATATATATATATATATATATATATATATATATAGATGAATTGATGAATAGATAGATAGATAGATGGATAGATGTATATATAGAGACAGACAGACATATAGAGATGGTATTAACGCCTGTAAGCTTTCAATTTTGTGTAATATTGTAAAGATTGTTGCTGATTTCGTAACCATGGCAGCAAACAAGGATATAGAAATAGCAGCATCTTTAGTACTCAACCGTAATTCGGATCAAGAACTACGTATTGTGAAGGTAGGTGTATACATACAAATGCGTATATATATATATATATATTTTTCAATTTACTTTCCTCAATTTCATTTTCTTTCCTCAATTTGCCTGTTATATATATATATATATATATATAACTCGGTGAGTATCAATCTGTCTGTTTTTGTAAATATATATATATATATATATATATATATATATATATATATATATATATATATATATATATATATATATATATATATATAGTTTTGGATATGTATGCATATATTGGTAGTATATGCATATACATAATTACATTTATTACTGTAATTACATTTATTTCAATCAAAATTCGTGACAAATGTGAAACATTGCTTAACTATCTTAATCCTACTATATTTTAATGAATTTGAAACACATTTTGAAAGCAATGGTGGTTAGTCATGCAACATTTCATTTCAAGTCTTTCAAAACTGATGACTACATCATATGGAAATTTTGCCACAACTACTACTATTACACAAGTCATTAAATCCTTATATTTTGTCGATTTCTCTACTTTAATCTGTAGAAGGAAGATGGGCGTATAATATTCGTAAATTCTTACGAAGATCGTGCAAGGGCACTGTTTTGCTATGTAAGCAGTTCCTTTTCTTCACATTGGTTTAATTAAATCAATTCATAATTATTTAGAAACTTTTGGTTAATTCCAATGACTACGACATTCGATGCTTTAATGCTGGAGAATGTATTGTGAAACCTGGCTGACTAGTGACAACATTGAAATTGGTGAAAAATAATAAATATCTATGTATTTAGTTTTTTTGTTTGATGATAATAATAAGAGAAAATTAGTAAAGCAGTTATCGAATTAACAGCGCAACAGTAGTATGGTGAAACTGACATACAGTCAGGCAGACAAACAGACAAGCAGGTCGTCAGGCAGACAGGCGGTCAGTTAGGCAATCAGACAGGTATGGAGGTAGGCAGGCAGACATACATACATACTGAAAGACAGGCAGACAGACAGACACACTTTAAAATGCATTTTCTTGTTATCAGGCATACCATCTTGACATGTACGGGCCTAAGTATGTATACATAATACCTGGATCATATTCAACAAATTGGTGGATGAAGGAAGACGGTGGAATTAACTGTACACTTAATCAGATCAAAACAGTATTGGAAAGTGCCATTGAAACTGAACAAGTTGTACAGGATATGTCCAACCAAACGACAATCAATGGAGAGGTATGTGTCCTGTTGCAGTGATTCAAGGATATTTATGTGCCGCACTCGAAATGCTTATGGTCACGTTTCTGCAAATGCTTTCTATATTACTATGACTGTGCTAAGTAAGTGTGTTAAGTGGAAATGTTTGTTTTCTTTTGCCGAAACTATATGTTTCTCTAACCAGACGCCAATTTTGGGTGACAATTAATGCATAAAAACACATTTTGTCAAGACTATAAACATCGTTATAGAGCGCACCCATACCGAGACAGGTGGTTCACATCGATCAATCAACGAATGAATGAATCAATCAATCAAATTTTCTATAGCACCGATTTCCACAGGAATGTTCTCTCCAGTAGCGCTGAATGGCTAAAGTACACCATGGGCTTTGGTGAACAAATAAGTCTTCAGTTTTGTTTTGAAACAATCCAGGCTGAAGGCTTGGCGAATAGCAAAGAGTTCCATAGTTTTGGGGCGACATATGAGAATGAGCGACATCCATAAGTGACTTGTCTGTAATTTGTTGATGCAAACTGATTCTTGTTTGTAGAACGTAGAGTGCGACTCGGTGTGTTTGGCTGGAGAAGATGACAGAATGTATGCACACTCGAGTTAAGCCATGGAGAGCTTTATATGTTAACAGTAAAGGTTGTAATCAATCCTGAAACGAACTGGTAACAATCGATGTTGTAACGTTGAAAGAAATCAACAAAGTAATGACAAACACCTCAAGTCATTATTACTGTAGTGTCCATGTGCTTTCAACTTACGTATTTCTCATTTCAGACCTTTCAGCAATATGAAAGTAGGTATAGAGCTGTACTGAAACGTTCCCAATATAAAAACCTCCGCTACCACCCGTGGCATGGACTAGGCTATGATGCTGTTTGGGCCATTGCATTGGCGTTGAATACCAGCATCGAGCAACTCTCCAATATTGTAAGGGCTCACTGTTGTTTTACAAATGTCGACCTATTTTAAATACTAAAGTCAATTGTACGACCCTCGTGTTGTGCACATTCTTGTGCAATTAGTATTTATCAAGGTTTAGAACATTATTAGCTAGGACTTTCCCCTTCATGGTCTTTGAAATGAAATAATTTGTTTCCAATTAATATCCAAGAGTCTAGTGTGTTTTTTCCTGAAAATCAGAAATCCCTTAATTACTTAATTACCTTTCTCTAGATGTTTAGTTCTTCACACGAGACACGCCCAGTAGTCCTTGAAGACTTTACATATGAGAACAGTGACATGGCACAAATCATACTTGGAGCTCTCCGTAACACGTCATTCCATGGAGTGTCAGTAAGTATGTCAGAGGAACATGCCAAAAATTATTTTTATCAATGCAAATAAATCGTGTGGGGTAAGGATCGGGGAAGGGAGTGTTTTTCGTTTACTTTCTTGATTATTTTCGTTTCATTTAAAAAGAAAATGCTGATTTGCAAACATTTTATAGTTACTGCAACTCATCGAATGACGAGTGCGATGGTTGTTATATATTATTTCATTATCATAACTCATTAGCTATGATAATGAAATATGAATATTTATTCTTCGAAGATGCTTAATAATCATTCACCAATTGTGTCATGCTGATTATAAAATTCAACGATCCTTTCATTTCAGCTCTATGAACACGAAAACATCTAAAAAAAATACTTCTGTACAAAAAGATCGCCTAGTGGATGTTGTACGGTTACTCTCTTTCCAGATCCATTCCCTCAAGATTATTTTAAAGTTAATGATGCAGCACGTACTTAGTAGATATCTAAAGTACATGAAATTATAATTTACTTCGCAGGGCTACGTTCGGTTTGACAGCCGAGGAGATAGAATGGGAAATTTTGAAATTCGTCAGATACAAGGTACATGCGAACTAATATCCTTTTGTTGCACAGAATGACGTCATGTTTGCTCTAATTTGCGTTTGTAAACTACAGCCTTTCGTTTGTCACAATAAAATGTATGTTATAGAGCAATTTTGATAATGTCTTTTTCACTAAGGCATTGAAGACTTTATTTAAATAGTACGATTATTCTTGTAACCTGTGAAGTAACTAAGGCAATCGACAATGTTTTTATTTACCCACAGAGGTAAAACAGTATTTGGCAGCCATATTTGGATCCTAAAATGGATAAATTTTGACCTCTTTTCAAACATTTGTATAGTATGAACCGGGAATGGGTTTGAGCTTCCTTGAACAAAGTAACATAAAAAGTTTAATTAGTTTATTTCCGACACATTTTAAGTTAACAATTTTAAAATATCTTGCACTTCACTGATACATGTAGTATTATGGACTATAAATGACCGAGGTTATACATAATGAATGAATAATGGAGCAAGAATTGTCACTTTATAAACCGTTTTTTTTTTTCAGATGGCAAATCTGTCTCTATAGGCATAGCTGATATCGATGGCAATATCACAATTACGCATGGATTTCAATGGCAAGGTGAGATGTTTATTTAAAAATAATACCCTCTGGGGTATAACAGACTTTTGCATATAGTGTACCAGTCCCTGGTGGTATATTACTATTTCATTATTCAGTAAATTAATATTTACAATGAAACTTCAGAATATACATGACATTCACAAGCCATTAGCGGTCCAAGTGCAACAAACCCGCGGGCTTGCCTGGCTAAAACGGGTGTCATAAAAGTTGTTTGCATCTCTAAAGCTGTTTGTAGCGTTACTTATAATAGCCTAATAAATTGATAACAACTGATATAAGACAGAGATAAGGTTTGCCTCAATTGCAGTCCATGCAGACGGCCGAATAGAGGTTTTACAGCTGTTTACTTGTGTTATGTAAGAGCCCATCTTCACATGTGTAAATATTGGTACTCTTTGATAACAAGTCAACTTGCTTGGCTAATGGCTTGTCCCAGTAATGAGTAAAACAAACGATAGTTCTGAGAGGAAGTTGTCGATTGGCCTCTGAATCTCGATATCTGTTCAATGTGAATATTCAATTTGGTACCCTTACGATGTCAGAGGCAGCGTCAACAACTTTATAATGAGTCATATACTACATCTCAGAGAATGAAAGTTGTTTTGTTTTATTAGTCCCTTACGCACGTCGGTCCGTCCGTCCGTGCGTCCGGAGCCATTTCTCGGAAATGACTGGACCGATTTCTATCAAACTTGGTACAAGGACAGCACACTATTGCATACATATGCACGTCAACTTATTTTGTGATACGATCCAAAGCACCAGGCGGCCACATTTTTTATGATGTTTTCATGTCCAGAACCATTACTTGGACATGACTGGACCGATTTCTTTCAAACTTTCCATAGATGGCCTTCCTCCAGTGGATAGAGAACAGTTGCACTATATGACTCTGCACGTACACGATGGACTACTTATATCAGCTACAGTGTTTGCATCGTTTGGAATCTTGCTTGATATCTTCTTTCTCTGCCTCAACATCATCAAACGAAACCATGGGTATGTTTGTATAGTTTTTATGAATTTTTTATATCATGTAACTATAATATTTGAAAGAGACTGGGATACAACGATGAAGTGACCAGAAATCTTTTTTCTATAAGGTATTACAGGGAATTCCCAAAATGACCGAACACAGTGGGCACATGCATGACTTCTTTCCAAGAGTTCAAATTTTAGTAGGTTACAGAGGTGGTACTCTATCAACCATAGTCATAATGCAAGTTGATAGCAGTAATCAATAAGAGTGAAACTGGCAGAAGTAAGACTAGGGTGAAAGAAGCCAGACTGAACATTTCCTTTACTAAAGTACATCTATCCCACAAAAGAAGTTTTAAGGGAACTGTTATCATACTGTCTGTTTATAAAGACTGAATAACATTGAAAGATCTGCTTATTTCTTAATAACTAACATTGTCTTTACAAAGAATGATATTGCAACCCTTCATTATAATATTATTTATACCATTCATAAGCCAAAAATTAAGCAATAAACGACCCCCTGGGGATGGTATACCAAGAGGTTTTGACCAGTGAACGAAATATATGCACGAGCGATAGCGAGTGCATACATTGAGTTCACTGGTCAAAACCGAGTGGTATACCTTCCCCAGGGGGTGGTTTATCGCTATTATATTATACTAGTATATTGATAATATCGGAAACAAGATAAGAACTAACGTTTTCTCGTTTCATATGCGCCTCTGTGTCTAATTTGCATAACAATAACGCTGCTTTTCAAGACAGCTGATCTTGGCCTCAATGTGAACGTCGTGCAGCGACTGGGTTTATTTTATCTGCTCGTCGTTTCTAGGGATAATCTGTACATTGATCGGCTCATTAAAAGTGCACAGTGATGAATAAACAACCTGTTTGACTCAAGGTATAAACTTGAAGTGGTTTATTGAACACAGCGTGCTTCGATCGCTCCCGGCCGAATTCGTGACTCGGTGAAGTGATAGACAGGTTGATATTTACAATGTATTTATAAACTGGAAGTTACGTCAGTAGATTTTCGGGTTTGAGGATTTCCCTCTCGGATTGATGACTGATACTCTAGGACAGGATCCCAGACAAATTTCTATTTACATTAATGGTAAGTCGGCCCGTGTAAGCTCTTTCACTTGCTTCATTTTTATGACAGGACAGGACAGCTCACCAATGTTTCCACTCCAGCCGCGCCGAGGCTGGGACCGATCTCGTGCATGCCTAGCGCCTTGACCTTAGTACATGTAGTAGGCGATGATTTGAACAAATACGCGATGACTGGGTTGCTTTCGAAATTTCCTTCATAATTTCTCATAAAATATTGTCTCATTGAGAGAAAATCCTCCTCTGACAATTCGAAGAGTTCACTATCAGTATCACGGCGGACTACAACTCAACGCTCGTAGACGAACAAAATTTGGACGCGTGCCAGCAGTGCATTATCGTACCAGCAGTGCATTATCACTCGTTTTAGACGCGCTAGTTCGATGTCTAGACCAATCATATCCCTCGATTTCCACCATCAATATACTGGTATAATATAATATAAGATATATACCCTGTTGTTCTACATCACGGCAACGCGCTTCTATGCCATGACAACGCTGTCTATGTCACTGGTTCTGCTGATATAATTATGTTATTCTCCTTTTTTTTCTTCAGCTGGGAAATACTCGTGAGCTAAGGGTTGTCACTGCGAATCGCTAGACTCGTAGTGACAAATGGTCACTCGTATTTTCCTTAACTGGACGAAGAAAAATATTGAGGAATAGCATCTAAATAACCAGTTGCATATTGGTATCGTGTTCGCCTAATGCTTCCACTCATTAAAGGCCTTTATATTAACCGTTATTACCCTACTAAATAGCTAACACTCCTATGCAATTTTAAGAAGCTATAGTAACTTGTTACTATTTCTGTAGATTCATCCGCTTATCTTCTCCA
Organism: Glandiceps talaboti; assembly: GCF_964340395.1. Classification (NCBI taxonomy): domain Eukaryota; kingdom Metazoa; phylum Hemichordata; class Enteropneusta; family Spengelidae; genus Glandiceps; species Glandiceps talaboti. Next base: position 18,517,868 of record NC_135562.1, on the reverse strand, counting down.
AGGATGAATACCATTACTTTATTTGGTGCTTTGTTGGTGTATGTATCAATCATTCCACTTGGTTTAATGAACTCTCGTTACTTACACACTGACAACCAACGTACAACTTCATGTCTGGTGAGTAGTAAATGTAACCGGTCAGAACAACTGTTAGAAAACTACAATTTAATAATACATGGTAATTTAATACAACAGCCCGTCCCTCTTCTTTCTTTCTGTATAACAAAACCGATAGGGCGTATATCTCCGAGCAAAGTAATACTTACGAGAGATTGAATACATTGCTCCAGTCTGTAACTGTTTCTGTTATGTTCTATTTTGAGTTGTCACCTTTCACTGTAAAATCAAAAGAGTTAATTTATTGCAATGCAATTTTCATAAGTGCCTTCCAAGGTGTAATCATTTAATTTTAAAATCGTGTACATACGGCCATTGGCATTTTGTGTGTATGAAAAAAGCAATACAACTTTACACTTATACCATTCCAAGACTAGAGCACGATGTCACATGATAACAGCTTCTGGATTCAGTATTATTTAAATTCTGACATAACCTGAGATTTCTTTGATTGGAGACCCCGAAGGTTTCTTTGATTGGAGACCCGATGAACAGTAGCTCAGTCTCCTCGAAATATCTAGGTTAGAAATGTATGGTTCACGATGAAAGTATTTGTTTATAACAAAGCAAAATAATATAAAAAAATTGCTTCTCCAGCAAAATCAACTGTCTGGTTATACATTTAAACAGAAATACCAATTGTTGTTTGTTTCAGATTGGTAAATGGTTTCTATCAATTGGCTTTACATTAGGGTTTGGACCCATGTTTGCTAAAACGTGGCGCATTCATAAGCTTTTTATGAAATTGAAAGTTCGAAAAGGGGTGAGTTATTACAAAAGTAACATGTCTTCATATCTTAGTATGATATATTCAAAACTGCTGTGACGTTTCGTTGTGTATAAAATGCATAGGCACTTTTACTGAACCTTGTAAATCGTTACACTGTCATAGGGCTAGTAATATGTGCAGGGTTCCACCGGAATACCTTTCAATAAAGCCACTGAACTGCCCTTGCATATTCGATTCATACCACGTAAAAGACAAAATTCACTTTGAAATTCAGTAATAAAATATCATTCCTTATGTGACACTTTTCATAAACAAAACGAACTGAGTTACCTTTCTCTTTATACATCTAATAACCAAGAGGATATATTTTCGAGTTCCCGATCGTATATAAAAATAAAAGCAATATAATTCCTAACTAAATATTCAGCTATTGTCACTAAATATATCCATCGTAAACTTGGAGTCAATTGTGCAGTTAAGTCCCTTTATACGGTGACCTGAATTGAGCAATGAAAATTATCAGGAATACACGCCTAATTATATACTAATGTCTCACTAGTGTCCAATAACAGAAAGAAACCACAACGGAAAATAAAGTGTATTTTATTTTATTTTACAGCCAATGCACGATAAACATTTGATAATATTTGTACTTATCCTACTGTTGGCTGATATTATTGTCTTAACCACTTGGCAACTGGTTGATCCCTGCATAACACGTCTTATTGAGGTGTCTACAGAAGTAAGTATATGATTACCCCCCGTAAGGGTAAGGGAGGTATTAAAAGGGGAAGGTGTGTCTGTGTGTCTGTCTGTTAGTCTGTCTGTGTCATCATTTTTTAAAAATCGCCTGGCTCAATTGTAATGAAATTTTAGATATATAATCTTTAGGGTAATGGCTAGACCTGATTAGGTTTTGAGCCAGATCTGTTAATGTTTAATTAGAGAAATTTGCATATTAATGAAATCAACTAATTACACAATATCTTAAGACTGCATACATTAATTTCAATATAATTTAGTATATTCGTTAAACATAACAACATACATTTGTCCTATAAAATTCGTTGATGTATCTTACAGCGTTAATGAATAATTTGCATAATTAATTATTTTTTGGTAATTAGGCTATATCTTAAGAATACATGCTTCAAATTCAACATAATTTAGTACATACATTTACCAAAAGAAAACACATATGTCCTATCAAGTTTGTTGATACACCGTACAGTGTTAATGAATAATTTGCATAATTAATGATTTTCGGTAATTAGGCTATATCATAAGAATATATACTTCAATTCCAATATAATTCAGTACACATGTTAACAATAGCAATCACACATGTCCTGTAAAGCTTGTTGATGTACCTTTCAGTGTTAATGGATAAATTGCATAATTAATGATTCTTGGTAATTAGGCTATATATTACGACTGCATACTTCAATTTCAATACAATTCAGTACATACATTAACCATAACAAATTGTGTATGTCCTATAAAGATAGTGATGTACCTTACAGTGTTAATGAATAATTTGCATAATTAATCATTTTCGGTAATTAGGCTATATCTTAAGACTGCATACTTCAATTTCAATACAATTTAGTACATACGTTAAGCATAACAAAGCAGATATGATGCGAATAAGCTAACGAAGCAGATATGATGCGAAAAAGCAGATATGATGCGAATAAGCTAACGATAAATCTAGCTAAAACGAATTACTTAATTCTGAAAAGCAAAAGGAAAACAGTGGATAACACTGGATCTATGCGCATAAAAGACACAATACTGCAAGAAACTGATACTGCATCATTTGTTGGAGTGTCAATTGATCAGTGTATGTCCTGGAAGCCACAAATAACTGCTGTAAATTCTAAAATAAGCAAACTTACAGGCATATTCCTACATATTCGCAAAGTTGTGCCTCAACATATACTTATCATGCTTTATAACTCCACTGTTCTCCCACACATCACATATGGACTGGAAGTATGGGGGAGTACGTACCCGACTTACCTTAATGAATTATTTATTGTACAAAAACGATTAATTCGTATTATGACTTTTAGCAAATGGAATGTACCTTCAGAACCATTATTTCAAAAGCTCGGTATTCTAAACATTTTTCAACAACACAGCCTACAATTAGCGATGTTTGTCCATGATGTTTTACATAAAAGACTACCAAGCATCTTCCACGATTACTTCACTACAATTAGCCATTCTTATTCAACACGGCAAAGCAGGAGAAACGATTTGAATATTCCAAGAACAAAACATAGGTCGGGCCAATTCAGCATAAAATATGCAGGTGCGAAACTATGGAATAAAATACCAGTGCATATTAGGACTATACAATGCAGGTCAGAGTTTAAGCGGGAATTTAAAAAATGTCTACAGTCTGGTTGTTTCGGGATCTAGAGCTCATGTTTAATTTATTTTGTAATTTCAGTGTATTTCCATGTATCATCTACCACGTTAAATAGTCTTGATTGAAACAGGGCAAAATTAAATGATGAGTGTCATATGTTTTTGTGAGGGGAGGACTCGATTAGTTGTGTAACAAAACTACTTCCACACCCTTTTCCCGAATAACACGTTTATGTATATACATAAGGATATTTAGTTCTGTTCTGTATCACATTTTTGTACGTGGGAATGAATTATTATTATTATTATTATTATTATTATTATATGTCCTATAAAATCTTTTATATAGCTTAGTATTAATGAAAAATTTGCATAATTAATGATTTTAGGTAACTAGGTTGTATCTTAAAAATACAAGCTTCAAATTTTGTATGATACGTACATCAACTATAATAATATGCACCTGTCCTATGAAGTTTGTTGCTACAACTTTTTCCTTTAATGAGTATTTTGAATAATGAACGATATTCAGTAAATAAGCAGTATCATACACTCTTACATACATTAACCTAAGAAAGCACGCTTCTCCAAAAAAACAAGGCCTGTTACCATATTTTTTTAAAGTTTAATGAGTTATTTGCATAATTAGTGATTCCCTTACGGGAGGCATTCAGTTTAAATCTGGTTTTGTAAGTAAAACATTGCTCCATGTAAACCATGTGATGGATAAACGTATGTATGTATGTATGTATGTATGTATGTATGTATGTATGTACCGGTATGTATGTATATGTATGTATGTATGTATGTATGTATGTATGTATGTATGTATGTATGTATGTATGTATGTGTGCGTGTGCCTGCGTGGATTGATGGATGAATGCATGTATACATTTCTTTGAGTTTATTTGCAATCATTGATGTTGTGCACGTGTTAAATGTGTCATGTTACAATCAATGTTGTTTTAATACGGAATAGCCCCAACAATATACAGAATTTTGAATGCCATCGGAAACCTACTACAAAACCAGTGTATTGAACACAATCGACAGTTGTGTGGTATTCCTCTGTAAAATATTAATGTGTCTTCTGTACATTGTAAATTGACAGATTATGCAAAGATCAGTGAAAGGAATTGTGGAAATCCATACGTGTAGCTCTGAGCATATTTGGTGGTGGGTCGGTGCTGTCTGCGGACAGAAAGGACTACTACTGATATTTGGTTGCTTTCTTGCACACGAAACAAGAAATATACAAGTAGAAGGTTTAAATGATGCAAGGTTTGTCTCTTGTCATATTTCAAAATCATTGTTCACGTTCTTATCGCATATTCAAATACTAGAAGTGCATTTTTATAAGGAAAATGTTAAGTTGCGTGCGCGCGCGCGTTAATATGTGTGTGTGTGTGTGTGTGTGTGTGTGTGTGTGTGGTAAGAGTATTTTTATTTTACTTTTGCTCTGAAAGTTCGTTGTGTCCTGTTTTCGATTTGAAATGTAGAAAAATGTACGGGCCATCGATAAGACTACTTCTTCTGAACTATTTTCATGGTCTACATCAGATAACACTTATGTATTTCTTTTGTATTCATTTTGTATATTTGTATCATATGTATGTTCTTTTATTATCTGGCGAAATAAATTTCATTCATTCACTTATTCATCAATTCGTTCATTCATTCATTCATTCATTCCTCCATCCATCCATCCGTTTGTTCGTTCGTTCGATCGTTCGTTGGTTCGTTCATTCATTCATTACTCCATCCATCCATCCATTCATTCGTTCGTTCGTTCGTACATTCATTTATTCATTCATTCATTCATTCATTCATTCATTCATTCATTCATTCATTCATTCGTTCAAACGTTTTTTTATTCATGTCAATATACTACCAAGCGAAGTTACTTATTGAAATTAATATATTTTGGCTATTTACACAAACAGCATTGCGTTTGGTATTTTTAACAGACAAATTGGTATATCTATCTATAACATCATGATGGCCAGCTTAGTAATCATAATCCTAAACTTGGCACTTCGTGATATGCCAACTCTAAGCTACCTGTTTACAAGTCTACCAATATTTCTATGCACCACTATCACCTTATGCATGATGTTTGTTGAAAAGGTAAGATAAAGGAGTACACTTTAGTGAAGGATTTCCAGCAAAACAATCTACGTTTTTGAATAATGTATGACATTATATAATGTATTATATTACAATGTATTATATTATATTATATTATATTATATTATATTATATTATATTATATTATAATTATATTTGGACATGACATGACATGACATGACATTGTATGGACTAATTTCAGTGTGAATTTATCAGGTCGAGCTTGACTACAATGAAATGTATGAACACATTCCAACGGGATCTTTTGTAATTGTTGACAAATTTCATTTCTTCCATATACACATTATACATGAACTGACACATGTAAAGTACGAATTGTGAAGATACTAGTACTTGAATGTGATCGTAAGTGACTTGTTTACCTTTAGGTTAACATTCTTATTGTTACCATTGAAGGATCAAAATTGGGCTTGATATTGTATCTTTCTTTATTTCATGATTGTCTTTTTGAAATGTCTGGTAAACAGGTCGTGGTTGTTTGGCGGGATCCATCTGGTAAGCAATTCCATAAAAGGCGGACTAGTGAAGGATTATCACCACAGAAAAAGAATGTCGGCTTTTTCGAAGAAGATAGTCAACAGGGTGCTGTTGAAGGTTCAAACATGTAGATTGGTAACAATTCTTTTACAATTGTATTTTCATTTGATGATTGAGGGGAACACCACTCAAAGAAATGAAATAAGTTTGAAATTCATAAACATTGGTTTCTGGAGAGTCATTTCATGATTTAATATCCCATAATTTCGCGTCACTGAAAAGAAACACCAAAAAACTAAACTTGCCTCGCATTCATTGTCCTATCAGTTGTCGAGTATTGTCTCATGGCAGTCAACAGATATGTACATGTTGTAGATTTTAAAAGAAAAAAGAAAATTTCGTGACTATTTATCTATAGGTAATAACCCCTTAGGAGTCATGAATATTTATTGTTCATCTAATGCACTGTCTGCTGACGCCCATGAGGCAACATCATTGCTAAGACACTTGCAGAGCAATGAATGTGAAGCAAAAATCAAATTGGTGGTTCTTTTGGCAATCTCACGAAATGTGTGTGATATGAAACCACGACTTGACTCCAGATTATGGGTAGATCCCACCATTAACGTAAATGCCTTTATTTCTTGGAGTGTTGGTCTGACCTTTCCTCAGATAAACTGACCTTTTGATTATAAAAGATGTACCTTTATTGCAACAAACTAAAATTTGTCAAAATATCATACAGATTTATATATATTCTTGTTCTTACCTATGTTTAAACAGTGTAAATATAGGTATTTGTTGATGTTGATATAAATTTATTATAGCTCACTGATGACAGCAACGTTGAATGAAAAGTTAGGAAAGTAAAATTGGTAGGCTAGGATTGGTTTTCATGTATTTATGCAGTAGGTATTTATGCAGCGATTATTCTATAATGTTCCTGAGAGAGACGTCACAAGTATTTATTTTAGCAAAGTGTAAACTAAATCGGTAAATTTCACTTGATAAGTTTTGTGTTTGCAATAATTTAAATGTAAATACTTCTATTCACAACAGGTTTTTTTTAAAACACGGTATGTTTTTACACTGATTCGTCTTCATTAAACAAAGTTTGTTTCTGTGAATCACCATTTGTACATTTACATTGTGACTAACTATACATGTTTAAAGTAATGTATTTATTCACAAGTGTTACCTAATCACATTCCTCAATACGTAGTCGTAAGTGTTCAGAAATCATTTAATAGTGTTGCGTTTCTTTTGATTAACCAACACTCTTAGCACACATTTTAGGGTTATCAGCCTTAGCATCTCATTCTAGATAGTAGCAAGTCTCACGAGACTTAAACAGTTTACCTCGTTGTAGACTAAAAGGAGTCCTTTATTTTAGGACAGTTCCATGAGTGTTTGAATTGTGCAAACTTTGTATTTTTCATTGTATAACTCAACGGTCCATCTATCCACAATTTAAATGTTTGTAAAACTCTTTGAGGTGACGGTTGATAAGTGAGTTACTTAAACAAATTGACTGTTGTCTTTACACTATAGCCTTTCAGGTTATCGTTAAGTGTATGTATACATGGTATGCATGAATCAGTTGTTCTGTATTTTAACTACCTTTGACTATGTTGAAATTCTATGCAAATTTAAAAATAAGGTCTGGAGGCGTTCGCAATAAATGACTTCCTCATTCCCCGCCAATTATTTGCCTCGTCTTTATTTTAAGGTTTTAAAACTCCAAATATCGAAGCTTTCCCTTATAAAATAACCCGACAGTAGAATTGAAAGCAATGTGGTGTAAGCGATGATCACATTTACTGTATATGTACTATTATGGCGCACATAATCCAGGTTGCACACGTTTAAATAGTAAATGTTTTTTATACCCTGGTTATTCGACGTCACGACGTACTCGAAATATGGGTCAAAATGTTGAAAATCATCGTTATTTTTTCACGATTTCCATAAATCATACTTACAATTGCAGTCTTCATTCAGCCTGAAATGCTAGTAACCTAGGGGTTCCTACCATGTACAGATCGCTAAGGCACCTTAGGTCACTGGTATTTTCCTCGGCTGAAAGAAGAAAAATAATTAGGACTAATATTGCTTAGAGGTATACATATCAAATCTTACATTGTACAGTAAATTGTATTGTTTTTGTTTAATGCTGCAAAAAGGAATCCATAGTCAAAACATTAATGTTGGCCACACCTTGTCTTTCATACTTCTCGATAACTGACATGGTTTGTAGTTTCGGATCTGTTGCTGATATTGTATCAAAGATAATTCCAACACATTCTCAGTTAAAATCAATCACGGTGTACAGTAATTTGTTTTTAAAAAAAGAAGTCATAATAATAATTATGTCCAATATGGCCGCTGAATACTGTGTAACTCTTCGGAAATGAATTCGGTTGTCGATTTTCTATGAAAACAAGACATTGAATCACAATATGCCTTTTATTATTTCTAGGGGATATTTTGGGGAGATTTTCTGCGACAATGTCCTTATTTCCCCCTCCAAGAACATTCCACCTTATGCTAACATTTCACTTAGCTTTTCCAAGGTAATGTGAGTTAATATGGGGTCAAAGTTAGGTCAAGGGTTATTGACATCATGACACTGCAACCCATACAGTCGTCTTAAAAGGCACAGACCCAATGAAATGAATGGTAAATCACTGCCATAACACAAATATAAAAATGTGTACGTTTGAGAGATCGAAGACTTCCGTCTAATGCATCTGACCTCTAAATGCTTCTTGTAGCACATCCTTAGTGTGACAGACTACAACTCTCTAATATTCGCAAAGTTTTGACGTGACACGAGGTCACAGTGAACCCTCAGTTGTCTGTAATTAGTCATAATTTGACATCGGTGACCTTTATGCCCCCCCTCCCTCCCTCCGTCGTAAATTCTGACTCCAGCCTCATTCAAATTTGACAATAGTCCTGTGACTTAGGAGGGGGATTTCTTATATCCTGTACCTATTAATAAACAATGTATTTTGTTCATTACCTACGCTTTCAGTTTTCTCGGTACGTCTGTCCCCCTTAATTTGAAAGGGTAAGTAGCACTGCTAAAGACGAAGGTTTACTATGAACTTTGAACTCGGTGTTAGGATGAGTCACCGAAAACTTCTTTTGAACTTAGAGGAACCGAAACATAGAACTCGACTGGTGTATTATATTCCAAATCCGTGGTATGTATATACAAGTCACTTCAGAGTAACACTTTACTAGGAAAATCGACACTTTTCATGAATTGCGTTGACCTTTAGTTATATTTAAGTTCTGGTGAAATGGTCAAATATGACAATTTTCAGCAGCAATTAATTCAACAAAAGAATGTCTGATAACTACATACACTTGTAAAGGTTATTTCGAGGTGCCGGCTCCCCATCCATCCTATGGGGTACCCGTCATTGAATTGCTTGTCATCTAAGAAATTCCTAAACCTAGGGCCATATTTTTTATTTCCCCCCCCCCCTCCCACCACCATCACCATATTCGAATGGGTTGAATCAGAACATAGAAAAGCGTGAACCTGTTTGTCATTTTGATATTTGCATTTGCGCTTCTATTGGTTGTTCATGTCCCAATTGTCTTTGCTAAACGTTCGTCTACGTAATAAACTTTTAAAATGGGCCGTATCACTGTATCAATACATCTGGCAGTAGTTACAGAGTTGGATGACCTTGGAGGAGATGACCTCGTGATTTCTACAACTTTGGGCCACCAACTCGTGAACGACCAGTGTTTGTCTATGTCGAATGAAAGTTTATTAAGTGGTTTCGAAGTCTGGAGCTAAAGTTACAACGGTTAGAGGAACATACATAAAGTGGCCATATAGATGAGTATTATTCCACCAGCCCAGAGAGAGACATCAACGATAAATAATTAAATGATTACGTGATCAAGGTCCGTATTAGACGGATCGAAACGTCGCATTCGTTTCCAATTTATCGATCCAAAGTAACTATACTGTACTATCCTATTGGTTTTTGGAACCATGAACAATATATTCTCCATATATAAGTTTTTTTGGCTTTTTAATCAACAAAAACGATTTTACTGCTTTTTTCTACTTGAGAAACAGTGTAAAACAGCATTGACCAAGTCCGTATTTGTAACTCAGTAAACTGCGAAAACAAAATGAAATGAAAATGTGGGGAAAAACATTGTTATTGTACGTACAGGAAGTGAGTTGTAAACAAACTGATTACAAGTAATTATATACTATTACTAATACATGGGGAAGCACCAGACGTATGCACAGGACGTGACGTAGTGATTGGATGTTTTATTCAATTTGGTTACCGTTTCCTTACACACACTAACAAACTTTACACACCTCTTTTTATTTTTTTTTTAAATTATTAAGTTACAGACATGGATATGTTCACTTTTGTTCAAGTAGAAAAAAACATAGTAAAATTATTTTGTTAATTAAAAAAGATTCATTAAAAAAATGAAAATGCTTATGTTTAAAATCTATATGCCCACTCTAAGATTCAATAGGTTGAGGGGTCTAGAGTCAAACTGATTGTTTTCGTCAATCGGTCGCTAAGATGTAAGACTTATCTCATTCAACAATACTCGATCTAATAAACTTCCGACACATTCGAAACGCTCTATTGAACTTTCGATCTTCTTTGTATTACGGGGGAGTTCTTTTGTTTGTGTCATACACTTCATTCAAAACTGCTTGTATAGTTATTTTAAAAGTCCATTTGACTGGCAATCTGTCACCTTCTGGAAGCCGCAATGTAAAGTCACATATGTTTGAATATGAATATAATATGCTAGTTTCGATGAATATGTTAGTCATCCAACTGTATACGCCTTATTACTATCAGTTTACAGCACCCTGGTGTTAGACGGGTGTTTGAAACGGTTGAAGCGTGTCGAGTGCATTCTCTGTACTCGTTGATAATTAACGGCTGTTGTTGATCACTTTTGGACTATTTCTAACTTGTTTTAACCTAATTAAGCCACGTTTCTGGATAATTGACCAAACTTTACTTCAGCCATGTACTTGTTAAGTTTGTAACGTGCTATTGAAGTACTACTTACCCTGTTTTATTGGAATCTGTTGGCAGCACGAATCGCTCAGTGAAGACGTAAGTATGCCCCCTTCTTCAAATTCTTCTTTGGTCAATTTAACACTACCATATCATATATCAATAACATGAGATGACGTATGCTACGTTGACAAGTTAATTTGCAATTCAACATACTAAAAGTTCAAATAACAGATCTTTACCTTCCGCGGGAAGAGGAAAATATTGTTGTCTAAATCTTACACGTGTCTCCTCATATGAAAGACAATTTTTTTCTTGGTCTTTACGATAAAATTCTGTGTTTTATGTGGGTCGTCTGATAGTAAGGATATGGTAACGCCACATTTTGTTGATTTACAAACCGTAGTGTATCATCCGATCAGTGTCGAGTCAAATTGGCTTAGAGAGCACATTGATGGGGGTGATCAGTGTGACATAGCTATGTCTATTCGAACTGCTGGCGTGAGAAAGAAAGTGAGTGAGATACTTGATACCTGGTAGTAGTGTATATTTGCAATCCCTTGAACAAACTTTAATAAAAATCGAAGTAAGTAACTTCAAATAACAATTTGACCACTCACTCTATACGTATTTTTGAATGAAATTAGAAAGTTTCAAACTGACAACTGTTAGTGTTTCATCTCCACGTCCGCGTTTTTGTTTTATTAAGTAAGGTATTTTAAGAGGAACGCCGCTCAAGGAAAAATGTATTTTCATAAACCTTTGGTTCTGGATAGGCATTTCATGATTTCACATTACATAAATTTTCCTCTGCTTGTTATATTACGTACAACAAACATCTTTTCAATGTTTTGTAATTTATTGCGTTACAAACATGGACTCAATGAACGTTCTTTCACATTGTATTATCAAGTAGAAAGATACAGTAAGTTGTTTTATAGATTAAAACGCCGAGTTTCATGCATATGGTCTCTTTAAGACTATCAGTGTAAAATCTTGTGCTAGGAAGGGCAAACAAGTTCAACTGAATTGAAATGTATCAGGTCGTTTAGTTCGATGTCGAAATGACTGGGTTTAAATGTGTGTAAAGGAAATGTCAAGTCTGTTAATTCTCATTTATACGCTAAAGGCAAAATTTTAAGTTGGAAAGCATATCCTTATATTTCAACTTGGGATAACGTAAAATGAACTTAGTTGCCTTTTTCTGTATCCAGCCATTAAGACAACTGCAATACTCAATGCCACTCCTAATTGAAACAGTGTGTAAATAAGGTCTTATTGACATTCTTTATTTTTATTTTTTTATTTTTTGTTTATTAATCTTTCATATACAGACACCATTGGCATTCCAGTGCTTAACACTGTTCTCCCGATGGAACCTGTTGCAAGATTACGTACACAGAAAAATAAACAAAAAAAGTACAAACTAGGACAAAACGTTACAGAGGCACAGTGTACTTTAAAAAGATATCCAATTACATTACCAGAGAAGAATTATAAACTAATGTGCGCTTATTAATACCTAGTTTACCATTTACACTACTAACGATTTTATTGATATGATCGTTCCATGCCAAAGTGGATGAAATGTTAATTCTCAGGTCTTTAATTGAATTTACACCTCCTAGGATGACACCATTTATGTTCTAGTTGTAACGGATTAACTATTGTCGGCGTCTCCTGATTGTTGCAACACTCTGATGAATGAAAGTTGTGGTTCCAATATTTACTCCACTCAGGCAAAGAATTAATACAGGTCCTCACAATCTACAGTGCTGTTAATTAGTTTGTTCCACTTAGAATTATCGCTAAACAAAGTAACATTAGAATGGTAGGCATGGCTGTACATGTCATTGATATAGAAAGGAAAAAGAAGTGGCCCTGGTATTGACCCCTGGAGAATTAAAGAGACAACAGGAAGCCAGTCAGAGTTGAGTCCTTCGACTACACCTCTTTGCTTTCTTCACGTTAGGTACGACTGGAACAAAACTAACAACTCTGAATGAATTGCGAATGATTTCATTTGGTGAATTAATAACTTGAATTGCGGGACACTATAAAAGGCCTAGAGTCAGTGTTATGAAGTATTTACAAAAAAGTGAAGAATGACCTTTAACGAAACTGTGATAAAAATGTTTCATGTGATAAAAATGAGACTATTGTGGAGTGAAAATGGAATAGGAGGCGTGGCGGGCATTTCAACAACATTTTTGACAACTAACTTTCATTGGGACTTGAATCACAGATATAGAGCTAGATGTCTTGCATGAATCATGAAATTGCAAGACTATACCCTTAGGCCTTACGGAAGGCATTCAGTTTAAATCTGGTCGAATGTTAATTCGACTTCCTATTTATGTCTGTTATTATCTCTACAATATACTTCATCATTTGACTGTTTCTAAAAGCGCGGTATTGTTCCCAGGCATATTTTCATACATGTCTTGGAATCTTTAGTCACGTGCCAACCCTTCCAGTTTTCATCTTTGTAATATAAACCACCATTCGGGATATTTGCACACATCTTTTAAATCTGTATTCACTTACCCACCATTCCTGTTGGTGTCTTTGTAATAAGCATCATTTCACTGTTGCTAAGGGTGTGATCATGGTTGCCACGACCAGTTTTGTCAATATGGTTGCATCAATTACTGCAGAATAACGCATCCAGAAACAAACCCACCAAGTTTCAGCCACATTCCCCGTGTAGTTCTCAAGATATAAGATTTGAGCAAAATTGAGATTTTAAGACCTAATTTTCATACCACCTATGGGATCATCATGTTGGGAATATGACGTAAGTATGCCCCCTTCTTCAAATTCTTCTTTGGTCAATTTAACACTACCATATCATATATCAATAACATGAGATGACGTATGCTACGTTGACAAGTTAATTTGCAATTCAACATACTAAAAGTTCAAATAACAGATCTTTACCTTCCGCGGGAAGAGGAAAATATTGTTGTCTAAATCTTACACGTGTCTCCTCATATGAAAGACAATTTTTTTCTTGGTCTTTACGATAAAATTCTGTGTTTTATGTGGGTCGTCTGATAGTAAGGATATGGTAACGCCACATTTTGTTGATTTACAAACCGTAGTGTATCATCCGATCAGTGTCGAGTCAAATTGGCTTAGAGAGCACATTGATGGGGGTGATCAGTGTGACATAGCTATGTCTATTCGAACTGCTGGCGTGAGAAAGAAAGTGAGTGAGATACTTGATACCTGGTAGTAGTGTATATTTGCAATCCCTTGAACAAACTTTAATAAAAATCGAAGTAAGTAACTTCAAATAACAATTTGACCACTCACTCTATACGTATTTTTGAATGAAATTAGAAAGTTTCAAACTGACAACTGTTAGTGTTTCATCTCCACGTCCGCGTTTTTGTTTTATTAAGTAAGGTATTTTAAGAGGAACGCCGCTCAAGGAAAAATGTATTTTCATAAACCTTTGGTTCTGGATAGGCATTTCATGATTTCACATTACATAAATTTTCCTCTGCTTGTTATATTACGTACAACAAACATCTTTTCAATGTTTTGTAATTTATTGCGTTACAAACATGGACTCAATGAACGTTCTTTCACATTGTATTATCAAGTAGAAAGATACAGTAAGTTGTTTTATAGATTAAAACGCCGAGTTTCATGCATATGGTCTCTTTAAGACTATCAGTGTAAAATCTTGTGCTAGGAAGGGCAAACAAGTTCAACTGAATTGAAATGTATCAGGTCGTTTAGTTCGATGTCGAAATGACTGGGTTTAAATGTGTGTAAAGGAAATGTCAAGTCTGTTAATTCTCATTTATACGCTAAAGGCAAAATTTTAAGTTGGAAAGCATATCCTTATATTTCAACTTGGGATAACGTAAAATGAACTTAGTTGCCTTTTTCTGTATCCAGCCATTAAGACAACTGCAATACTCAATGCCACTCCTAATTGAAACAGTGTGTAAATAAGGTCTTATTGACATTCTTTATTTTTATTTTTTTATTTTTTGTTTATTAATCTTTCATATACAGACACCATTGGCATTCCAGTGCTTAACACTGTTCTCCCGATGGAACCTGTTGCAAGATTACGTACACAGAAAAATAAACAAAAAAAGTACAAACTAGGACAAAACGTTACAGAGGCACAGTGTACTTTAAAAAGATATCCAATTACATTACCAGAGAAGAATTATAAACTAATGTGCGCTTATTAATACCTAGTTTACCATTTACACTACTAACGATTTTATTGATATGATCGTTCCATGCCAAAGTGGATGAAATGTTAATTCTCAGGTCTTTAATTGAATTTACACCTCCTAGGATGACACCATTTATGTTCTAGTTGTAACGGATTAACTATTGTCGGCGTCTCCTGATTGTTGCAACACTCTGATGAATGAAAGTTGTGGTTCCAATATTTACTCCACTCAGGCAAAGAATTAATACAGGTCCTCACAATCTACAGTGCTGTTAATTAGTTTGTTCCACTTAGAATTATCGCTAAACAAAGTAACATTAGAATGGTAGGCATGGCTGTACATGTCATTGATATAGAAAGGAAAAAGAAGTGGCCCTGGTATTGACCCCTGGAGAATTAAAGAGACAACAGGAAGCCAGTCAGAGTTGAGTCCTTCGACTACACCTCTTTGCTTTCTTCACGTTAGGTACGACTGGAACAAAACTAACAACTCTGAATGAATTGCGAATGATTTCATTTGGTGAATTAATAACTTGAATTGCGGGACACTATAAAAGGCCTAGAGTCAGTGTTATGAAGTATTTACAAAAAAGTGAAGAATGACCTTTAACGAAACTGTGATAAAAATGTTTCATGTGATAAAAATGAGACTATTGTGGAGTGAAAATGGAATAGGAGGCGTGGCGGGCATTTCAACAACATTTTTGACAACTAACTTTCATTGGGACTTGAATCACAGATATAGAGCTAGATGTCTTGCATGAATCATGAAATTGCAAGACTATACCCTTAGGCCTTACGGAAGGCATTCAGTTTAAATCTGGTCGAATGTTAATTCGACTTCCTATTTATGTCTGTTATTATCTCTACAATATACTTCATCATTTGACTGTTTCTAAAAGCGCGGTATTGTTCCCAGGCATATTTTCATACATGTCTTGGAATCTTTAGTCACGTGCCAACCCTTCCAGTTTTCATCTTTGTAATATAAACCACCATTCGGGATATTTGCACACATCTTTTAAATCTGTATTCACTTACCCACCATTCCTGTTGGTGTCTTTGTAATAAGCATCATTTCACTGTTGCTAAGGGTGTGATCATGGTTGCCACGACCAGTTTTGTCAATATGGTTGCATCAATTACTGCAGAATAACGCATCCAGAAACAAACCCACCAAGTTTCAGCCACATTCCCCGTGTAGTTCTCAAGATATAAGATTTGAGCAAAATTGAGATTTTAAGACCTAATTTTCATACCACCTATGGGATCATCATGTTGGGAATATGACGTAAGTATGCCCCCTTCTTCAAATTCTTCTTTGGTCAATTTAACACTACCATATCATATATCAATAACATGAGATGACGTATGCTACGTTGACAAGTTAATTTGCAATTCAACATACTAAAAGTTCAAATAACAGATCTTTACCTTCCGCGGGAAGAGGAAAATATTGTTGTCTAAATCTTACACGTGTCTCCTCATATGAAAGACAATTTTTTTCTTGGTCTTTACGATAAAATTCTGTGTTTTATGTGGGTCGTCTGATAGTAAGGATATGGTAACGCCACATTTTGTTGATTTACAAACCGTAGTGTATCATCCGATCAGTGTCGAGTCAAATTGGCTTAGAGAGCACATTGATGGGGGTGATCAGTGTGACATAGCTATGTCTATTCGAACTGCTGGCGTGAGAAAGAAAGTGAGTGAGATACTTGATACCTGGTAGTAGTGTATATTTGCAATCCCTTGAACAAACTTTAATAAAAATCGAAGTAAGTAACTTCAAATAACAATTTGACCACTCACTCTATACGTATTTTTGAATGAAATTAGAAAGTTTCAAACTGACAACTGTTAGTGTTTCATCTCCACGTCCGCGTTTTTGTTTTATTAAGTAAGGTATTTTAAGAGGAACGCCGCTCAAGGAAAAATGTATTTTCATAAACCTTTGGTTCTGGATAGGCATTTCATGATTTCACATTACATAAATTTTCCTCTGCTTGTTATATTACGTACAACAAACATCTTTTCAATGTTTTGTAATTTATTGCGTTACAAACATGGACTCAATGAACGTTCTTTCACATTGTATTATCAAGTAGAAAGATACAGTAAGTTGTTTTATAGATTAAAACGCCGAGTTTCATGCATATGGTCTCTTTAAGACTATCAGTGTAAAATCTTGTGCTAGGAAGGGCAAACAAGTTCAACTGAATTGAAATGTATCAGGTCGTTTAGTTCGATGTCGAAATGACTGGGTTTAAATGTGTGTAAAGGAAATGTCAAGTCTGTTAATTCTCATTTATACGCTAAAGGCAAAATTTTAAGTTGGAAAGCATATCCTTATATTTCAACTTGGGATAACGTAAAATGAACTTAGTTGCCTTTTTCTGTATCCAGCCATTAAGACAACTGCAATACTCAATGCCACTCCTAATTGAAACAGTGTGTAAATAAGGTCTTATTGACATTCTTTATTTTTATTTTTTTATTTTTTGTTTATTAATCTTTCATATACAGACACCATTGGCATTCCAGTGCTTAACACTGTTCTCCCGATGGAACCTGTTGCAAGATTACGTACACAGAAAAATAAACAAAAAAAGTACAAACTAGGACAAAACGTTACAGAGGCACAGTGTACTTTAAAAAGATATCCAATTACATTACCAGAGAAGAATTATAAACTAATGTGCGCTTATTAATACCTAGTTTACCATTTACACTACTAACGATTTTATTGATATGATCGTTCCATGCCAAAGTGGATGAAATGTTAATTCTCAGGTCTTTAATTGAATTTACACCTCCTAGGATGACACCATTTATGTTCTAGTTGTAACGGATTAACTATTGTCGGCGTCTCCTGATTGTTGCAACACTCTGATGAATGAAAGTTGTGGTTCCAATATTTACTCCACTCAGGCAAAGAATTAATACAGGTCCTCACAATCTACAGTGCTGTTAATTAGTTTGTTCCACTTAGAATTATCGCTAAACAAAGTAACATTAGAATGGTAGGCATGGCTGTACATGTCATTGATATAGAAAGGAAAAAGAAGTGGCCCTGGTATTGACCCCTGGAGAATTAAAGAGACAACAGGAAGCCAGTCAGAGTTGAGTCCTTCGACTACACCTCTTTGCTTTCTTCACGTTAGGTACGACTGGAACAAAACTAACAACTCTGAATGAATTGCGAATGATTTCATTTGGTGAATTAATAACTTGAATTGCGGGACACTATAAAAGGCCTAGAGTCAGTGTTATGAAGTATTTACAAAAAAGTGAAGAATGACCTTTAACGAAACTGTGATAAAAATGTTTCATGTGATAAAAATGAGACTATTGTGGAGTGAAAATGGAATAGGAGGCGTGGCGGGCATTTCAACAACATTTTTGACAACTAACTTTCATTGGGACTTGAATCACAGATATAGAGCTAGATGTCTTGCATGAATCATGAAATTGCAAGACTATACCCTTAGGCCTTACGGAAGGCATTCAGTTTAAATCTGGTCGAATGTTAATTCGACTTCCTATTTATGTCTGTTATTATCTCTACAATATACTTCATCATTTGACTGTTTCTAAAAGCGCGGTATTGTTCCCAGGCATATTTTCATACATGTCTTGGAATCTTTAGTCACGTGCCAACCCTTCCAGTTTTCATCTTTGTAATATAAACCACCATTCGGGATATTTGCACACATCTTTTAAATCTGTATTCACTTACCCACCATTCCTGTTGGTGTCTTTGTAATAAGCATCATTTCACTGTTGCTAAGGGTGTGATCATGGTTGCCACGACCAGTTTTGTCAATATGGTTGCATCAATTACTGCAGAATAACGCATCCAGAAACAAACCCACCAAGTTTCAGCCACATTCCCCGTGTAGTTCTCAAGATATAAGATTTGAGCAAAATTGAGATTTTAAGACCTAATTTTCATACCACCTATGGGATCATCATGTTGGGAATGCACCTTCATCTGCACATCCCCAGATGTATCCCCATTAAGTTTCAGCTCAATCTACTCAGTAGTTTTGGGAATTATAGATTTTTGACCAAAAAGACACATTTTTAGACTTCATTGGTATATCACTGATGGGATCATCATGTTATGACTATTTCTTAATATAAAAACTCCTAAGAACGTTCCTACCAAATTTGACCTAAATCTTCTATGTAGATTTGGAATTACAGATTTTGACCATAAAGACACATTTTTAGAGTTAATTTGCATATCACTGATGGAATCATAATGTCCTGAACTATTCTTTAGCTAATCACCCCTAAGAAATTTAAGAACAATGTGACCAGTAGTTTTGGAGTTTATGTTTTTGACCAAAATTCAAATTTTTTATTCAACCCACACATCGGTAGTAAGATTATTTTGATTTGAACAATTTGCCAATGAGACACCGAAGGTAATATACCCACCAAATATCATGGCAATCGGTCCAGTGGTTTTTGACTTTAAGTTGTTTACACACGCACTCACTTACAAACACCCCCACCACACACACACACACACATACACACACACACACTTTGCCATGCCTTTAGAACTACTGAACCTAAGAAGGTCAGTTGTACTAAAAATGAAAGATGACTTTATTCGGTTGTTTAATTTCCAATAGTTTGTGTATCAAGCGTTAAAATAACTTCGCACAAAGCAAATATGCTTAACAAAGATGATCCATTTTACACTTCAAAGGTTTAAAGTTTTATGGTTAAAATTCAAAGCAAATCAAAACCTGAGGGGCGACAATTTTAACTTGCATGTTCTAAATACCGATGCAGAAATAGATTCCAAACATGACAAGAAAATTTGGGTTTTTTTCATTTTACGTAATATCATAATCATTCATTCAAATACGAAAAACGGGCATTTTCAATCATATATCAATCGTAAATAAGACACACATGCGAACGCATAGATGGATAGATAGATAGATAGATAGATAGATAGATAGATAGATAGATAGATAGATAGATAGATAGATAGATAGATAGATAGATAGACAGACAGACAGACAGACAGACAGACATATATATAAATATATATATATTATATATATATATATATATATATATATTATTTATACATAAATGTATACATATATATTATTTATACATATATATATATATATATATATATATATATATATATATATATATATATATATATATATATATATATATTATTTATACATAAATTATTTATGTATGATAGCTCTCCAAGGTGATTGAGCACTCTATCTGGCAAAAGAAGAATAAAAGAGAGAGAGAGACTGCCACTCCTCCAGAAAATCTTTTCAGGTTCTGGAAGAGTCTTTCATGAATTGAAATCAACGGATATATATATATATATATATATATATATATATATATATATATATATATATATATATATATATATATATATATATATATATATATATGTATATATATCATATATATATATATATATATTTATAGTTTGTCTCTATTTTGACCCTGACCAATAATATATTGTTGAACTGAAACTGGCCTATTACAGTGAAACTAACCAATGCATATTGAGATAACCTATTCGGTTTCACCACTCAATATTTCGGTGTAAAGAGCACTTTGTTGTAAAACAAGCCATACAAAAGAAAGAAAGAACAGGATTTTATTTGTTATTTTATTTATCGTATGTCAGTTCTTATTAATTTATCGTTTGCAAACTGTCCACACTGAACAATCTAAAATGACTACACATCAGAAAGTGAAATTTCAGACCAGAAATGACTTTTATGCTGTATAGATAAAACGACTATATATCACCCACTCTACCAAACACATCAAAGTTTACAACCGGAAAGGAATAAGAAACTAACTGAACAATCCAGTATTAGCCCGAAGTAGACAGACTCACTCTTTCACTTTGATAGAGTGAAGCTAGATCCAATGACGACACTTCTGGTGACAAACCATGTATACTGCTAATATGGATTTGGTAACATATGGGTAAGCATTGTGAGCATTACATTATGTCTTTGATAAGAAGGGAAAGTTAGCTATCTTCTGGAATCCCGATCTTACCCTTGTTTGAGAGGTTTCGAGAGAAGCAACTATTTTTTGTGACTTTTCTGGCTAATGCGCGTAATGTCTTGAATTGTGAACCCGTTTTCAATTGTTCTCAGGTTAAAATGAACATTACAAGCTATAACGACATTATGATCCATTCATGTACACTTTAAGATCATTTTAATTATTTGTTCGACATCTTCAAGACGTCTTCGAGTGAACACCCAAGCTCTACATCATAA
>NC_135562.1:18238984-18491484 GCF_964340395.1 Glandiceps talaboti | reverse complement strand
ACAGTAAGAACACAAAAATTGCTACCAATCATTCCGTCTCTGTTTTTGGCACAGAAGAAACAAATGATTGAAACGTTTAGGGTCTGGTACTATGGCAACAGCTACTACGAGTAGCAATCCGCTAACTTGTATCAATCCATCCGGTAGTGTAAATACGTCGACAAGCACAGGTGAGCTGCAACAGCGATCGCCGGGCATCGGAAAAGAAAACCACAGCAATGCTAACTCCCTTCAGTCTCCACTACTATCTCTGTCTCAGGACATGGCTGTTGTCGATGAGTTAGTGTCGGCAAACGACCCACAAAGCAACCATCAAGTCAACATTGAGATACCAAGATCAGCTTCAGCGTCATTATTTCAGAGTTTAACAATCTATGGTGGGAAGGTGTAATAAAATTGATAACACATGCGCTCTGGCAATATCACCATTTAGTGCCTGCCCTCGGGCTGACACTCTTTACCAAAATTTTGATGATGCCCGAGCCGAAGCAGGCCCTTGGGCAGGCACTAAATGGTGATATTGCCCTCGCTGGCATGTGTTATTACTTAAATATATATATATATATATATATATATATATATATATATATATATATATATATATATATATATATATATATATATATATATATATATATATATATATATATATATATATATTAATGTAATGCTATGTATGTAATGCTATACTTTGGGGGCCTGCAATATCCAAACACCAAAGTAATAACCTAATGTTCTTTGAAGCTGTACAACGATATGAACATAAAATCATGTAAGGGTCATACACATATAGCAAAATCAACTATGTTTCAAAATTAACAAAATTAATTCCTGTTGAAATGAAGCGAATTTTTAAAACAAGATAATTGTTCTGAAATTTGGATTGTCCAAATAGTCACAAATGTTTGTCTTTTGATAGATGTACCTTGGAGTCAGAATGCTTCGGAGTAAAATGGACAGAGGCATGGTCCAAGTCAAATAAAAACGGAAATGATACTGATTGGTTAATTACTATTTGCTCTGATAAAGGAGAGGATTTAAATGACTACAATGTCAAAGTAAGTCAACAGTAACCCATATAAAAAAATTCGTGCAATATATACGTCACTGTATACAACAAAAACAAATGACACTTGTTGTAACTGATGCCTTTCAGTGCATGAAATTGCCATTCTAATGAAGCATGAAGGAATGTAAACAGTGCCTTCTTTCGACAGAACCTGAAATAATCTATAAGATAATTCAAGTTACATCAGTCATTTATGATAGCCATTATCTGTTTAAATGACTACTTATTGATGATCGGAGGGGGGGGGGCAGGGAAGGAGTGGCTTTGTGCTCATTGTGTATGAAAAGGGGTATACCTTTCACAATAAAAAACGGTTCCTCTTGATTGAAACCATGTTCGTGTTATATGTGTTTTAATGTTCTGTTGCAGCACCTGCTTTTATATACTGCATTATATGGCTTAAAACATCAGTATCACAGTGTGTCGCGTTTTTGCAAATTGAGTCCATGGAATATATTTTCACAGACAAATAATGTCTGTGATATTTTGTGCGATTGTTTAAAAAAATGTTTCCTTATTTTTTTGGTATGACAACAGCATGGGTTTGGAGTCTTAGAGGAGTCACATCCCCTCCCTCACCTCATCAGCATCATTTTACAGATTTACCCCATGGGGTCATGTGATACCAAGATATTTGATTATGCCATGAATGTAATCGACAACACTTGTCTTTAACGTAAAATGTTACAATACCGCCATTTATATAATATTTGTCATGTGGTGAAAGGTCAAGCTGCAATACTGTCATGCAATATAACAATTGTATACTGACTACACACAGTAGTGTGGTGTGCATGTGATGTGGTGCAATGCCATGTAGTGTTAGGTAAAATATGCACAGCAATATACATGTGTACTAGTAATATGTGAACGTGATGTAATATTTGCCATGTCTTCATGATCTAGGTTTCTCCAAAAAGTGGAATTCGCGGACATCAAACCACTACAGTGATTACCATAGCAACAACGTCACCACCTACAGCTGTAAATAATGTTAACGTGTATGTGGAAGTGTTGATTGATGCTTACCAGTTATGTAAAAATGTCAAGCCTGTATCGTGCAATATATCACAATTTGTTGATGGCGATCAAACCAGCTTGAATGATAGTACTCAACTGGAACCTGAGACTGTTTCGTATCCTGTTCAATGCAGGTTTGTAGTTCATTATTGTATAGCATGCACAGCAATAATGGTAATGCTAATAGCTGTACGTGTCGGATAAATTTATTGTCGAACAGCGCCGCTGGTGGTCAAGCTAATTTGTACAGTCGACTGTCCTTTTTATGACCGGAATGACGTATTAGCTAATAACAGAAGTGAGGGACGTTACATTGGGATGGGGAGAGAAGGCTGGGGGGGGGGGGGGGTTGTGACGACAAATAGAAGATATTGTAACTTAGTCATAGAAAATGTATATCACAAAACCCTTTCATCACCATATGCAACTGAATGGAGAATTATAGTGCATGGATTCTGAACAAGATTATGTACTTCATCCTGGATTTTATAAAGAATTTAAATCATATTGTAAGAGACTAAGGTTACTTAGAAATATATATAACAGTATGTGTATATAACAGTTACGTACAGAAATGGTCATAATCTCCATGTTCGCTTTTCTCTACATTCTAAAGTTATTTGGTTAGATGTAGTGTGTCTACTATTCCGGAGAAGTTAGAGGGTCCGGTTATCGTAAAATTGCACTTCCTCCAGACACCCTATACCCGTGTTATGATGAACTCAACGGTCAATTTCACATTTAATGTAAGTTATAATATGAGTATGTAGGTGGTGTTTTGTGCATTTTTTATAGATATATGTAGGTGTCTAGCTGTCCGTCTACCACACTGCGAACCTGTCTGAATCAATCGGTCTGTCTGTCTGTCTGTCTGTCTGTCTGTCTGTCTGTCTGTCTGTCTGTCTGTGTGTGTGTGTTTGTCTGTTTGTTTGTTTGTTTGTTTGTTTGTTTGTTTGATTGCTTGTTTGTTTATGTCTGTTTCTGTTTGCATGCCTGAATATAGAGAACATATATCCCTAACTTCTATAGAAGGCCGAATTCGTAACTCTGGCAAGCATTCAGATTTTCTCCACAAACTCTAAAAACCTCGTAATTCATATTCGACCATCCAGCCGCTATGACGGCTATAAGGTAGAATGACTCATGGCATAGCTGCTAATTGGTCGTTCTCCTGATGTATAAACAATAGCTATAGTTTACTAGTTTTCTACGTATTGATTGACAGACCCCAGAATGGACCTCATGAAGTCAAACCACTGTTATTTGATTTGTAGGTGGTATGGTAGGTTGCAATTCTGGAATACATCGGTACGAACAAACGTAGCCTAACGAGAGAACAAAACCCGCTCTCATTTATTTTCTCATTTATTTTCTCGTTCCTCATTTCAGAGACCGTCTATAAATTCATTTTCACCAACCAAAGGTCCGCAGTCGGGAGGAACATTACTGCAAATAAGAGGAGACAATTTGTTGAGTTTTAAAAGTATCAGTGTCATAGTTGCTGGACTAAAATGTCAGCTGAAAACGTGAGTGAAACCAAGTTTTAGAAGTTTCAAATTTACACAGTCACAGTAAAAATGTCCTTTTAGCAATACACATTTGGCACGCAGGTTACAAGGAAGTACCACAAAGACTATGTCTGTTTGTTTGTTTGTTCTGGTTTGTTTATATGTTCTTTGAAATGCTATTTTCATTTAAACAGTGCTTCTCTCAGACAGAATTTCTTAAAAATCAAAAGTTCAGAAAATTTATCCAAACTGTGACATATGTAAGCTTCTTCCTAGTCTTTTTGAAATAAAAAATAAGAGAAAGTTGGAATTCACCATCTAGTTTTAAATGAAATCGCCCATATTTTATTGTTCCATTAGAATTTAGTAAACACTATATTCGGCAGCCATCTTGGATTCTAAAAGGGTTTAATTTGGTTTTATTTGAGTTCTATCTAAAATATGTACGATAACCTCTGATATTTTGTCTTGGATTTAACAACATTAACTGCAACAGTGTAAGATTTGCCATCTACATTGATATGGACAGGAAACACATAAGCTCTGAAATGTTAATAACGTTTCCATTTTGTTTGAATCCAGGGATGAAGCAAGGGATGATTACTTAGTATGCATTACATCAAGAGCTGAAACATTACCATTGAAGTCAGCGATTTCTATAAACTACGATGAATATTACACTGCATCGTCAACACAGTATTACACATATACGGAAGATCCTGTGATCTACAGCATATATCCATTAAGAACATTCCAGGCGTAAGTGCAAGTGAAATTGTTATGGCTTTTGTAGGGAACTTCTTTTTATAGGTTGCTGATTATTGTACATTCTTATGAAAAATAATTGTAGTAAACATTCTTAAATTATTCTCAAAGTGTGAATTCGCTACGTTTAACTATGTGTAAGATTTATTGGGTGATTTTAGAAACTTTTAATTAGTTTCATTCATAGGTTTAATTTTAAAACAATGGGCCTTAATATCTAGAAGGGTGTGTAGTTATTTGTGTTATTTATTACGATTCGGGTTGCGAAATTTAGTGACTTTGCAGAGTTATTCAATTTGTATTAATTACTAGTGATTATTGAACTATATTCCTGTTAATATTTTTGTCTATTAACATTCTACAACAATTCAAACTATACTATAGTTTGTTGTACCTTTAAATCACAAGGTTAGAACAGAATTTGTTGATAAACGTTCCTATAATAATCAAAACAACGTAATGCTTCTGTGCAATACCCATACATTGTTTTTTTTTTGACAAATGTAATATGTTCTAATACAGGTTGTCGTTTACAGGACATAGTGCAAAGTGACTGTTTGCTATTTATCACAGGGCTATGTTTGTTTCCCACTTTATCAATAATTTGATCAACATCCTTGCTTCCTTTCAATTTGTCTTGTAGAGGTGGTTCACTTCAGTACGTAACTGGTACTAATCTAGACTCTGTAGCAAAGCCATTATTTGTCGTCAATATGGTTGTTGGAAATGACATCAAGGGCCATTGGACTTCAGTGAGTACTCTATATATGTTACATGTGTCACTTTGTGTCACCAACGACGTAAGATATGTATATTTGTATCTAGATCATCCATGTAAAACACAATTCTTAGCGACAGCACCATTTATGTCTCAAGAAACAAAGTGCAAATCTAGAAGATTTCTTTAAGTTCTCCAATATTTTCTGGAAATTCAGATGTGACATTTATCAAATGCCTACATATACCCATATAATACTATTCTGCCATTGCTTCACACAGGAACATCTGTGATATTTTCCAGCTTAAATCAGTTATATTCAAGTATGAAGGTGGCCTATACACTACGCCGTGACGGGGCGCCCTCACACATCGGTCAGGAGGAGGCCGGTGAGGGCGGAACGACACGACGTATATTACAGTGTAGTACTTCATCAAAACAGAAAGTATGCAAATTTAGGTCACTATGGGTCACTAATCCATATATCACATGACATGATCTAAGCCAATCACTGAAGGCTGTATGGAAACAATGTGATATGATTATACTATGAACTGTAGAAAAAATTAAAACCAATGTCATATAGAAATAGCTTCAGTGAGCATTTTCGTTACATGTTATTATTGCTAATGATGTTTCTAATTAATCAAAGTAATCCTGTTAAGGCTACTATCATTTGAAAACGTAGGTATAAATTTAATACTAACGTCAATATTTGTTATCTTAGATCTGTAAGGTCTCAAATGCATCGTTGATGACGTGTCCAACTCCCGAAGTTTCCATCTCAGACACTGTCGATCTGAACAGGGTTAAAAGAAATTCTGATGAAAATGAGAACAAAGGAAAAGGTGACGCGGACGACCTGGGATGCAATTACATCACGTCTACATCCAGTGGCGATAAGTCTATGTCCCGTGGCAATACTTTTACAGTTAATGTAGGGTTCATCATGGACGGTGTGAAAGCATGGCTACCAAAATTCATTGATGAACATCTTGATAAGCAATACACAACCTTGATGGTCTCCGAGGATCCGGTTTACTACCACTTTCCCGGCATTAATAATATATTGACCTTTGACCCAAGTGAAGAATATTTAATAATTAAGGTAGGTCAGCTTACACAATTTATAGCAAAAGGTCAGTGTAGTCATCGAAAACAAACTATAAGCATTAATTATCAAAGGGAAATGGTTCATCAATGAAGCGAGAAAACACAGAATGAGCCCAATGGTGGATTGCTTAGGAGATAGGCATTGTTGATGTTAACCTTGTATCAAAAACATCCCCACTGTGAATAGAATTCAAAAACAACATGTCAGCTAAACCATACATATATTATCATATGATGTCTCATTTTGGAAATTATCTTGAAATATAATGAGACGTCACATGTTGTTTTCATTGTTGGTTTTGGACTCAAAACGCTGCAGTGATAAGAAGCTCTTATTAACCATGTATAATCTCTAGAAATATAGCAGTGTCCATTCCCCTTTTGCAATTTTTATTGTATTTCACTATATACTGAAATGTAGGTTGACTGATAATGTGGGAATACTCAAGAATAAATAACGTGTTCTGCCTATTCCTTACACTGCAAGTAGTTATTTCGAAGCATTATAAAATATTTGTTCGAAAATACCTAGTACGTGGTTAATGTTTCATTGATATTGAATGCTTTACACGTATTATTACTTCTGGCTAATTTTATTAAACAACAGTCAATATTTTTTGTTAAATATTTTTAACGTGGCATTGTTTATATCCTGACAGGGTGAACGCCTTGACTGTGGGGCCGTAATAACAGATATCATCGTCGAAATAGGAACAGCGTTCTGCGAACCAATAGTCTTTCTGAATAGCAGTCAGTTGACGTGTAAACCACCCGAAGAACAGCCGTCAGTGAAAACTAAGTATGACGCTGGCCTTGATTTACCACATGTCCTAGTAAGTATATGTCCATATAGGGAATGATCTCAGTAATGTACAGTGTTCATATTTGGTTTCAAAGGGCAGAAATATGATATGTGATGTGTTTGTTCACTTTACTATCCGTAAGGCGGTATGAAGATATGGTTATGTTAATTGTGCACAGTTAACTTCCTTGTCAGTGGTAAGTGTGACTTTATGTCTTTCCGTCTGTCTGTGTCATAAGAAGAAGAGCTGGCTCAATTCAAACGAAATTCAATCGAAATGCTGAGCTATGGCGCGAACTGATTATTTTATTTTGGCAAGATCTGTGCAAGCCTATTGGCATTACTGGTATACACGATGTTTGTTCAATGGATTTCGTGGTAGATGTTCCCATGGAAATATGGAATAGTCCCTATATCGACATGACTGTATATTATCACCATGAGTGGTGTCAGGGCTCATTTTTTTTGCGATACGTACACCTATCTGATGGGAGGCACACAGATCAAATTTAAATTTTGTTCCCGTGTCTTGTTTTAAATTTTGAATTAAACTTCTATTTGCAGTTGGAACAAACTCCTACGATAAAGTCATGCACAAGGCCACGTTCACAATTTTATGACTGACTGTAATGTTCTTTACGAGTGTTTTGTATATGTGCAAGATGACGAGTCGACATTACTTTATGACTCAAAATGTTGCCCGTAAAAGTATTCGTCATCATTTCTCATTGTACAACATGTACATGTAGGCCGTTTGTAAAGATAAGGAGCCAAAATTATGGGAAAGAGTCACTCGGGAATTCAATGCTGTGCGTAATATTCGTGTTATTTGGGTGCCTTTGCATGCTAGTATTTTGACAGTGTATATAATGCATGACGAGCGAGTATAACTGATTTTATTCTATTTTTAATGAATGTAGGTAAGACTTGGAAAAGAAATGGAGGAATCAGGAAAATCTAGCGATTACTTTATCGGTTATCTAGAATATCAATATAGCATATTAGCCACAGCGCCCTCTACTGAATACACGACCTCGATAATCGTGGCCGTCGTTTCCGTGATAGGCTCCTTGTCTTTGGTGACGATAGTTGTTATCGTTATTGTATGTCGAAAACGTAGAAATCGGGATAAAGAGTCTGACACACAGTTGGTACAGATAAGAAACACAACGTGTGGTGACGAACAAGTCACAAGTATGGAGCCCAGATATCAAGAGTTGGTGAGATACCATACTCCAGGAGAGGTTGCCGAATTTCAGATGTTCTTGTCGCCGGAGTGTTACAAAGGTAGTTTTTAGTTCGCAGTTAATAAGCAGTCTTTTATGTGTTTGCTCTACAGACATATATTTCTGTTCAAAAGTTCCACCCCGTCTTGGAAATTAAGCAGAAAACGAAAAAGCACAAAAATATTCTCAAGTATTCAAATACCCCCTCCTCCTTTATGTTCAATCTCATCAACATTTATTTGATTTCACGTGAAGGAAAATTAATAAATAATTTCGCTACAGATATCTTACTGAGCACATAAGATTAACAACACAACCAGGTATGTTAAGGAATACCTTCCTTTAAAATGTAACATGCAAAGGGAAATTTCAAAATTTAATGTATTTAATGTATTTGATGTATGTATGTATGTATGTATGTATGTATGTATGTATGTATGTATGTATGTATGTATGTATGTATGTATGTATGTATGTGTCTGTCTGTCTGTCTGTCTGTCTGTCTGTCTGTCTGCATGTCTGCCTGCGTGTCTGTCTGTTTGTCTGTCATTGCCTGGCTGGCTGTTATTCTTTCTATATATTTTTTTCTTTTTTAGATCCCATCTCCCATACTCGTTCGAAGTCCCAAATATTTGAGTGGCTTGACGAAGACTTAAGAATTGTTATCCAAGATGTACTAATAGATAATAAGAAGCTTACATTCAATAACACTGAAATACTCGGAAAAGGTAAAATTTAATAACATTGCTACCTTGAGAACATTTACTAATATCTTCACCTGTTTGCAAGCGGGAAAAACTTCATTGAACTCGACAACACCAATAAAAATAGACAAGTTTTAAAACTCTACGTGTTGTCAATTAGACGATAACTAAAACTAAATGATGTATTTGCGTGGTAAATTTGAAGAAGTAACGTGTCTTGTTAATATTTTAACATAAGTTACCCCGTCCATGTAATTTAATAAAATGCACTTTATCCCATAGGCGCTTTTGGCACGGTGATTCTCGGAGAACTGCAAGACAACGTGGATGGAGTGAAACGACAGGTGGCAGTTAAATCACTGAAACGTGAGTGTAGATATTAAACGTTAAATTTGTATTACACGCTCATCCCAGATGAAGACGAACAAGTGAATTTGGCTCGTTCGCAGAGATTCCCATTGAAAACAAATCTGCGTACTGTGTTGTCCGTCGATCTGTCCTCAAACAGAGCTTGAAAACATATATTGAATGGTCATATTTAACCTCGAGCAAATCTGAATACGTCGGTATTCAACATGTCAGTCCGAATCTCAGAACCTGAGAGGCATGACTAATACTAGTTAAATGAAATTTTGTGAAATGTGGTTCGAAAGGCAGATCTAGAACTGTCACAAAATAGTGTAAGTACATACATAATGTTCACTTACAAGTAAGTACCTGGTTGGGTTTGCTGTCGAACACAATGGTGGCCGCGGGTATTGGTTTTCAAGCCTGCAAGGGAACCGCTCGCCGTTGTGATGGCGCTCCACTTATTGCCTTCGTTTATAACACCGTAAGCTATAGCAATAAGCGGGACGTCCACAATGGCAAGCCTATCAGTCTAGGAAGAACGTAAACTTGCATTGTCACAACGTCAAATTTATGTAGCGAATTCATTATTAGTTTGAATTTGCTTGTGTATACATTTGCATATCGCTTGTTTATTTGCATATCGTTGCAGGTAATACGGAAGTAAAGGATATTTGTAGATTTCTCGAGGAGGGAATTCTGATGAAAGACTTCAATCACATTAATGTTTTAAGTTTGATTGGAGTTTGTATTGATGAGACCAGTAATCCCCTAATTGTATTGCCTTATATGAAGAACGGTGATTTAAAGTCCCATGTGTCAGATTCTAAGAGGGTAAGTAGTCCCGATTATCCACACCCTGTCACCGGAAGCGCTCTGCCACCATCTGGGAAGAGCGCCCCCAATGGCAGAGTCTAGGTAATCAAGACTAAGTGGGTAATTTATACATGAAAAGACATTGCATATGTGCACCGTTATACCAGTATTCATGAATTTTAATTTGCTCAAGAAAATGCCTACCCATTCTCAGCTTAAATCAAGAAAACAAATCACTGGTCAACGTATAAATCTTTTGAAAAGAAAGGTCAAAATGATATCAAAATTGAGTTATTCCAATATGGCCGCCGAATACTGTGTTATAAACTATGTTAAAAAATAAAAGACTGTCGATTTCCTTGGAATCAGGATGGTGAACAACTAAATTTCTTTAAATATTCCTAAAGTACAAACAAAAAGCTATCATGAGGCAAAGTTTGGAGAGATCTCAGTCACATTTGTCCCCATATTTCTATCCCAAGTAAATATTAGAAAAGAGACTGAGAATACGTTCCATACATAGCATTTGATAGCTTATAGTTCATCATTTTGTGTCATCGTACATCTAACAGTTTTCCTACCTTTTAGCGTTTACACAAACGTCAGTATTAATACAATCTGTATTAATTTCTACCCTCAAAAGGTTCTGATGGTTGCCAATCTCATTATGTATGCACTCCACGTTGCGAGGGGGATGGAGTACCTAGCTTCGTTGAAATTTGTCCATCGTGATCTAGCCGCAAGAAATTGCATGTAAGGCTAAAATTTGTGCATATTCTTCTTCTATTAATTAATTAATTGTCGATATTTAAACATTGATATGCAATACATGTGCACTTGTACTGTTATATACTCATTGCTGTTGAAAAATACAAAAATAACCATGTGCATTTTAATATTGTCAGATATTCTACAACAAATTCATGACTCTTTGAGCAGTTAAATGTTATTATTGTTTATCGTTTATCCACCATCTCTGATTACAATACAAGCCAAATTCATAAAACAACAGAAGTGCCGCGTGTATGTACACACTCTTACTGATGGCGATGATGCGGATAAAGTGTTGATGTGTACGGTCTTGTTGGAAAGGGTTGACTTGACAACAATATTTCTTTCAATAATCAGATACACATGTTCTTTTCAAGGGTTGACGAATCTGAGACTGTGAAAGTATCTGACTTTGGTTTGTCACGTGATATCTATGAAAAGGAGTATTACGCCAGTGAGGACAAGAAGGCTAAATTACCAATACGCTGGATGTCACCAGAAAGTATCAAGAGAAGCATGTACAACACCAAAACAGACATGGTATGTGACTAAGCATGCAATAAACCGCACAAATGCGAAACAAATGTTTCCCTTCTTTCGTGCATCCTGAATACATCTAGGACAGTTAGATATTTTCTTCAATATTTTTCTTTGTTCAGCTAAGAACAATACTAGTGGAATAAGGGGCCCTGTCACAATGAGTTGATGAACTAGACGCACATTCCTTACATCGTGGGGATTTTGCGGCCGAATGATGAATACTTTTGGGAATATCATAAACGGCCCAAGACATATAACGTACAAGAAATTGTGTCAGTTTGGAATGTTTTAAAGCCCATGCCAATATTTTATACGTAGACTCGAGTTGTCAAAGTAGAATGACCAGCTGACAATAAAATCCACATTTATTATTGCATGAAACATAGCTGATGTGTAGGATGGCGTCATCAATACATAATTCTCCTTTTGAAAATGAGAAAAATCACATAATCCTATCCATACTCTTAACTGTGACATTTAGAAACATTGGTTTCACAATTGTCGTTTGCGCAGTGTCAAAGGACACACACATGTAAATATTGTCCAGTGATTTACCTTCACAAGCTTCACAAACTTCGAATTTGAGAGTAAAAGTTTGAGCAAGACATTTCAGAACATAAAACATAGTGAACGTTAATTTTGTTGCGTGGCAGTTTGTGGGACGTACACATCGTCAATAATTGCGTTTTGTATTTGTTGATGTTAGCAAAAAAATATTTAATATCAGACATTTTATTCATACTATCTTCAGTGGTCGTTTGGTGTGTTATTTTGGGAGTTACTAACTAGAGGGGAGTTACCATACGGCAGCGTTGATAACTGGGACATTCCAAAATACTTGGAAAATGGAAGACGTCTCCCTCAACCTGGCTATGTATCCGATAAATTGTAAGTAATATCGAGACTGGTCGAAAGCTCAGCACGCGCGCGCGCGTGTGTGTGAGTGTGTGACAGACAAACAGACAGACGGACAGACAGACAGACAGACAGACAGACAGACAGACAGACAGACAGACAGACAGACAGACAGAGATAGGGGAGGGAGAGAATGAGGCAGACGGGCATATAAACCGACTCGAAACTGAAAGGGGAACAGGCAGCGACAGAGTCAGACAAAGGAATCGAGAAGCAAAAAGTAACACAATTAATGAAAAGAAAGCAAACCGGAATATGATTACCGTTGAAAACGTAACTATGCGTTTCTGAATAGATATAACAAACTGAATATATGGATTAATGAAAACTTCAAATGTGTGCCATCCTGTCTATCTTAGATACAAACTACTCTGTGACTGTTGGGATGACGATCCACGAAAGAGACCAGACTTCACGCCAATGGTCATCCAACTGCAAGATCTTCTGAAAAGTAATGTCAGCTCGAACGAAGGCAGGACGGAATACTACAACACAGCTGTTAATAGTCCGTGTTATCTCAATTTGTTAGAGGAATAACATTTTGAATGAACAATGAACCATTTATTATAGGTGTTAATTAAACTAGAACACAGTATGTGTATAAGTTGCATGTTTCAATTGTCCAATTCCACTATACTTAACAACGTAAAGTATAACGAAGTTACGTATTAAAGTTACCCATGTATATTTTATCAACAAAATTATATGTAAGTTGACAGCAGCAATCAAAACAAATGTCGTGAAAAAGGATTAACCGAATTTTTCATTCTACTTCCAGCGTACTTTGTAAAGATCATATTTAATCAGTTTTAACAGGGTCACAGTTGGCCAAAACTACCATATAAATTGGAGGAGAGTTTCTGTGTTATCAAATAAGTCAATTGAAGGTGAAGCTGTGTTGTTTTCCAGTTATCTCTCCGAACAAAACCTTTAAAGTGCTGGGGTTGCATAGACCGCATGTGGCGATTTTTGAGTCTCTCCTAATGTTTCCAATTTAGGTTATCAGATAACACAAAATATATTCAAATTTTAATAATGTCAAATGTGATAGACAGACATTTTACGTCCTTGAAGAAAGGAAAACATTATTCTGAACAAACCTGTTACTCAATTAACTATTTATAGCTGTTCCTGTTTAGGGCAAATGTATATGTGGGGCAGCTGTAATTTGCTTGTAATTCATGATTGATGCTAGCAGTTGTCTTCACTGAAGTAGGGAGGGAGGATTATGTTGTGTTCCCTCGGATCTGCAGACTGCATGAGCTGGACAAACACAAGAAACGACCGTTGCAGGGTATTTAAGTGATACTCGCGCTGACTAGAAACATCTATCTCTTTTTTTGACCTTATCAAGTGGCAATTCTTGCAAGTAGTTGTGTGAAGTGTTAGCTTTTTTGTCATTGTTAAATTTTATAAGACAGAAGTGCAAATATGATACAAGATTAATGTGATATAAATTGACAATCGTCTAGAATCTATAAGATGTGAAAATCATGTATTGACCCTCCATGATGCAAAGTTTACGAAGATATGTTTATTTTCTTGTGATCATCTAATATTTTATCCAGGTGCTTTGTACTACTTTTTGTCTAAGAATATAGTCATAGTAACTCTTACAGGACAAGTTTTAAAAAGAGATTTTTATACAAATCAATAACATTAACTCTGGAACTAATACGATATGTAAATATATATTCTAGAAATATTGATGAAAAGGGGAATTTATTTTGTTTCAATGTCCTTCTTAACTTGACATGTTCGACGAAAGTTTTTTTGGGGGTACTGTCCCCGTAAGGTTTACGACGAAAGCCGCGTTTGCCTTTGGTAGAGTCGGTTACCGGCATAACTGTTACAATGGGAATCAGTCAGACTCTGGGGTGGTGACCCAAGAGCAAAACATGATATACAATTATATCCGAATATTTTCCTTTGTTCATCCAAGAAAGTATGTGTGACCTAAAGGGCTTGTTACTACGAGTCACTAGGCGAGTAGTGACAATCTCTTAGGTCACGAGTATCTTCAGGCTGAATGAAGAAAAATATTGGGGAATAATAATATAACTATACGTCCTCAAGCATACTTCACGGAAAATCGGCGAAAATAATGGCGATTTAGAACATTTCTACTCATATTTCGAGCACCACAGAACCAGTGACGTAGACAGGGATTGTCGTGACGTAGAATGATTAGCTTATATAATCCATATTTTCTATTCAATGACAATATCTTGGCCTGTGCATGGTATATAACAACAATATTCAAGCGAAACACAACTGTGAAAATGATAAAATAAAATAAATAGCCGCTCATTACATCGGATTTTAATCAGATTGCTACAAAATTTAAAACTGGTGTTTTAATTCTTTATGGCTTCATGGACGTCTAAAGTACCGATAGTCAATTTAAATTTTGATGTGATAAGATTAATCAACCTAAAAATTGTTGTGAACTTTACAAAATGTTATAAACGAGGTAGTTAAAATAAAAAGTAGATATGTAACATATTGGAATATTCATGTGTATGTTTTTTTATTTAAAGCATGTGTGTTTAAAAGTCTGGCTAATTAAATCGGAATGAAATGAAACTTATGAAGACAGATTGCTACAATTTTAGCGTTCGTAACGTTTCTGTTACTTCACATTTTATGTACTAGATTTATTACACGTACTTGTATTTTAATCCCAATTGGTGAATTAAACTTATCAAACTTAATTAATCAAGTTTGTAAATTGATATTCTTATCGGAATGCCAAATTTAGGCGAAATTAGGTTCATTTTATTGTCTGGGTAGGGTCATGTTGGCAAAACGTGTGAAAAAGTCGAAAACAACATTCTAAGGCTATTTCTGGTATACTGATTCCATTGTAAAGTCTGGCTCCTCTACAAAATGTATTCCTTGCAGTGACCCTAGTGTAGTTATGAAATAGGTCAAATGACACACTGTCGGGTATAGTGTAGAGATACTTTCATATGACTTGACAAGTTGTGTAATATGACTATATCACCAAAGAATCTCCGAAGAATTCGAGGCATGAAGAATTAGATAGTTTATCCTATTTATATGCATAAGTCATGCTGAATGTAAATATTTATAACTGAAAATGGTGACATGTTACACATATAGTGTGCGAAAATCACTGACAGTCGTACCACCATTATCTAGTCCAAGCTGTTGGCCATCCTCTAAAGTTATCAGTCATTCGATGCATATTATGCATATCATAGTACATATGGTATGGATAGAATAAGGATCTATTTTAAATTTTCAACCGTTTCAAGTTGTTGTCCACCTACTCTGTTTCAATAAACCATGTAGAAACCAAAACTATACACTGAGATAGCAACATTGAATTGTCTTGCTACAGTTTATCTATTGTGAAATAAATCATAATTTGAACGCACTTAACTAGATGCAGGCACGCGTGCACCATGTTTTGACATCTGCACTTGATGTTTGCATGGTGACACTTTAGTTCACTTCACTCAGCCTTTGATCTCAAAGAGTAATTTGCATAATTAATTGATTGTGCAATGAGGCAATATCTAAAGAAGGCAATCCTCAAATTTAATATAATTTAGTGCATGCATTGACCTGACCACGCGAGCACTTTAAATTTTACATATCTAGCTTTTCTTTCAATGACTCATTTGCATAATCAATGTTTTTGGTAACTAGGCCACGAACTAGGAATACAAGTGTGAAATTTCATATAATTTTGCCCCTGCATTGGTAATGAGAAAACGCATTTGTCTTAGAAAGCTTGTTGATGTAGCATTTAATTTCATTGATTCATTTACATATTTAAGTGCAATGTATATTAGATCCAGGCATATTATTTTGTAAAATATATATTCATAGTTTCATTAACATAAATAGTATGGTATTTTATCTCCGACTGCTTTAGTATATTTTAAGAAAAACATAAGAAAATTGCAAAAAAGGATAAATGTCTGTGATATGTTTTTATACGCTGTATGTGTAAATTCTAGAATTGAAATTGTCACCCGACACCCCATCTAAATTTTGACATGTTCGACAGAAATATCTTATGAAATTGTGTTGAATTTTGACAAATATTTAAATGAGCTTATTTATCTTTGCACATATGTATAATCTGCCAATGTCCCTTCATAATTTTACAACAAAAATCATTGTGTGTATGCTAACTTGAAAATGCCAGTAAAATATGTGAACCCCCACTCCATCAAAATTTCAACATTTTGGCGAAAAATCACATGCAATTATATATTATTGCAACACATAGGCACCAACAAAATCAGTGGGGAATTATTAAAAATCACAATCACTGTACATGATTTTACTGAGACATGTAGCGACCCCGTCATACAATTGCAAGTCAATCAAACTGAGGAACAGACATTTTTTGTTCTTACTTGTAATAAATAACTTCAGTAGTAAGACATCATTTTAAATGGCAAATGGCAATATAGGCAAAATGACGGGGATGTCAACGAAATGCACAAGATTCAACAGACAAAAAAAAATACCATCAGAGTGTGTTTGTTTAAATCTAAAATCAGGGTTTACATGTACTTGACACACATTCTCACCTATATAAAAATAATCGCAATATGTCACAACTTGGTAAGACAACCAATTTATTCACCAGGACAAGTGACATTGTAAATTCACATTTCCCTCGACAACTGACTTTTTTAAAGAAATGTAAATTCAAGGCCTGTGAGGAGGTAGAGTTGGTGATGACCAGTACAGTTGGCAGGGGTGGATGTACAATGTGGTCACGATGCAATTAGGTACCTCCCTGATGAGGGTTCAGTAGTGTTGTTTGATGTTGTAAATATGTTACATTTATGTTCAACTTGTTACATTGCTTTTAGAATGTAGACATTGAATGAAGTCGGGTGGCTTGTTTACCAACACTTCAGTTGCTCTGTGTGTGTCTTGGTACCAGTGTGTATTGCTGTTGTGTCACTCAATGGGGATTGTTCAGCATTAATAAGGATCTCATATCCAATTACTTCATAAACAAAACGTATGTGTCCCCAGTAAAGTGTGTAAGGTATTAGGATATCTGTACTGTAGTATATTATTTTCACTCCAGTCAAACAACTTGTAATTAACTCGGTTTGTGTCATTCAGTTTATGTCTAAATTGACTAATAGCAGCACTAGCGTCTTCGTTTGTGTCTCAAAGGCTCTACTGATTTTCTTACTGTGGTTCATCATATTTACTTATTTGTCTGTTTGTCTATTTGTTTGTTTGTTTGTTTGTTTCAATTTCAATTGGTCATAAGAACCAAGATGTTTGCCATGTCAACATTGCTGGTCCAACAGATCTAGCGAACCTATAGGCATCGGACCGAAAGACAGAAATTTATTTTGCACACAGTATATCAACAATCCATGCATAACCCGATACATCAGCGCATCCCTAACCTTTTGTTATTTAATCAGGCTGCTATTTGTAGTATATGGTCTTCGTTCAATTATGGAGTCTACGCGTGTTTTCTTGGGGAGCCTTCGGTAATCATGAATGGCGAAGAAGGAGAGCGTTACGTTTTACAGAGTCGATCTCCTGTGCTATCTTCATATAGCAAATTGTGGTAGGGTTACATGTTTACCTTTAATGAGGGAAACTAGTTTTTGAGTTTGTGTTCTCCCTGTTTGTCTGCATGTATGTTTGTGTGTGTTGACTGAACATGACTGTATGTCTGTCTATCTAACTGTGGACACGACACCCCCTGCAATTATTGAACTCTCCGAAGGTTTTGAGGTTCAGTCGACCGAAAGGTTTACATCAAAGAGTGCGACGATTTCGATTCTCACAGACATAGCATCAGCTCACAAGACAAACTACAAGAGGTAAGCAAGGGGATACTTTTTATTTATCTGCAAGTATGCGATTATTTAGTATAAACTCTTGATCTCAGATAGTTCTTTGATGTGTCTTTGGCGGATGGCTCCAGTTCCCGACCCCTGAAGAACGTGTATCGAAATCCAGGTAGTCGTTACACCACACCCTTCTTAGTTCCCTCAGCACAACTGTGGATTCTGTGGCACACAGTTTATACGTTGGGAAATTGTACCATCAGTACAATTACTCCAGTATTTATATAATGGTTTCACGATACTCAACGAAACCCGCATTATATTTTTTCTATAGTCAGTATTCTGAAGATTGAATTGGGTGACCCTTTAAACCATTCATCTTTCTGACATTTGCAGTTTAAGATTTGCGGCACGTTTACACATGGCGCAAAAACTGTAGACATAGCGTGACAGGGATCGACGTTCCACCACTGTAATAACTGATGACATCTATATTTGTGGGGTTTCTTTGTCAAATTTCATACTTCTGGTCACGTTGTACCCTACTTGGATTGAATGGTCAGTAAACTGTAAACATGTCTTGATATTTGGGCTCATGTTGACAAGACTCTGCTGTTGGCATTCCCTCTACACACACTGTGGCTGGCTTTCTTGTCACTGCAGCCGGGGTTTATTAAATTTACCATGCTGTAAGTAAGAAGAGTGTCGTTAAGTTTGACTCTACCGAACAACGCAGGTTTCTCCGGGTACTCCGGTTTCCTCCTGTATTAACACTGAACCCACGAGGGATTACACTCATTGGACTTCTTGGGAGATTCATAAATATAAGTTGAGTTATTAAATGTTCATATTTTTGGTTGTTATCAACAAGTAAAACTTATAGAGAACGGGTAGGTCAAAAACAATAGTCTGTAATATACTTTATCCTTTTTGTCATCGTACACTGGACATATTAAACAAACGTGGTGTTCATCTTCTACATGTTTCCTTCTGCAAACAAGGCACAATCGTTCACAACAACGGTTTGAATATTTGCCATTTACGGTGTTCAAGTTGTAGCTGATGGGACGACATACATTTTTTAACAAAGTGTACAACGAGAAATATTCGCTCGTCTGTATTGTTTACGTAAATTTAAAGTTCAATAACTTTAAAAATTACAGTACATATCCAATTCTGAAATTTCAGTTTGCATAGCGTAAGGTACGTCTTACCCCTCAGAATGTGCAAATGAACCAAATATTCGGTGGTCTCTCTCCAAGAAAATGAAATGCAGTGATTTACCTTGCCCTGTATGTGTAGATCGAGTAACACATGTAAAAATCCTTACAAGAAATGAAATTCTACAAAACAACACTGGTATCTGAAGAAAACTTTGCACTCACAAGGCTGTATATGAAGCCATATATGGTTAGCGCAAATATTAAAGTACAGGTAATGTTGGTGCAACGCTTCGCTTTTTTGTCGAAGACGATTCACGTCTTTTAGAATACTGATGGGAGATTTGTGTCACCACTAGTATAGTTCATAGACTGTACGGGAGACCGTATTCAATTATGTCACCTGCATATTTGGAATGCTAAGGAAGAAGAGACTAAATCCTTAGGGAAATGCAAACAAAGTAAGTAACTCAACCGTTGGCACCAGATTTCATTTTCTTTCTAAAGGTCATGTTGTCCCTGACCTGACGACCTTAACAAGTACTAGTGTGTGATATACGTTCGGAAAACTCTGACCTAAATCCATCAAACAATTCATCCAGCCCCTACTGATACAAATACATACGTCGTCCCTGGAACAAACAAGCTACTGAAAGTCATCACATTGCAGGCTTATTAGATTTTGACACATACAAGTGTATTGATTCAAAGTTACAAGTGATATGTGTGTGTGCACATACAGTGCCTGTTTGTTGGCAGGAGTATGGTGTTGTTTATATTTGTAATGAGTGGTCTGTGGGAAACTTGTTTCTTATCTAATCTAAATTGTTCTTTGGGAACATAACATGTGTATGATACGCACAGTCGTTCGCCAATCCGTCAATGTTTTAGCTGTAACATCCCGTCCATATTCAATATCCTTTGTTAGTTAATAGCATTCTCGCAAACCAGAGCTGTTATTTTCGTCCGCCATACTGCGAAATAAAGAATCCAATTATGTCATCTGCATTTGAAAAGCAAAGAACGAAGAGACTATAACTCTTCGGAAAATGAAAATGAAATAAGTTAATCTATGCTATCAGATTTCATTTTCACGTTGTCACTGACCTCAAGACCTGAGGGAGCTTTCAGTATTTACAGGGAGCGGGGGAATAGGGGGGTCACATTTTACAAACCTGTTCTTGGAGGAGGGTCATATTTTGTATTACAATGTTTGGGGAGGGTAACATTTTACAATCCGTAGTTTTGTGACCAAATTGAAGATTCAATTATTGTCAATTTTTTTTGTGTGTTTTGAGATGTAAACGTTAAATGAGCATTTATTTTTACGAGTACTTTACATGCCGAAATACAAAAATAAAAATACCCTCATATGTTGTAAGAAAATTGTTTAATAAAACGATGCCTTTTGTTGAGTGTACCATCTCACCTTATCAATCACATTGTCCGTGAATGTTGTTGTTAAAATATGATGATGATGATGATTTAGTTTTGAATGTCATAGAGAACACAGACAGTGCACTAGTGATACATGTACTGACTCAAGTAGTACTAGTGAGTCAGATTAGAGTGACACTGATAATGGCAATACTGAAGGTGAAGGTGATGATGATGATGATGATGACAATGATATCAGGGAACTTTTGCAAGTGACCAGATCAGGCAGAGTATGCACAACATGGAAAGTATGTTTTAGATACTAACTAGATTGTGTATGATTATAAGAGAAAGGTAACTAGCCAGTCTTTTATTGTTTGTCACTTTATATGTACAAATATTGCTTTAATCAAAATCATTTGATTTGTATGTATGTATGTATGTATGTATGTATGTATGTATGTATGTATGTATACATATAATGGGAATATTGATTAACGTTCTGTATATGCAATTGTCATGGGGAGGGTCATGTTTTACAAAATGGGACAAAGGGGAGGGTCACTTTTTACAAATGGAGAATGGGGGGAGGGCCATGTTTTACTTAACAGACCATGTGTGATTTCCTCCGACCCCCTCTAAATACTGAAGGCTCCCTTAACATGTCCTAGTGTGTGTGATATGTTCGGAAAACTCTTGCCCTTAATGCGACCCGTCCATATTCAAAATCCTTTGTTTCTTCGTTAGTTAATAGCCACGTTGTATACTTATTATGTAGGGCTCATACAAACCAACCGACCAGGGAAAGTCTAATCTGGGGGTACTGTAAACTGTCTACAGGAATATGCAGCTGTTTAGACCGAGCCACAATTGTTACATTTATCAAGTTGTTTATGATCTAGACAATAACGCAACCCTTCGCAATTAGGTTAAGGTACACACGCTCCGAGATTGACTGGCCTGGGTGACAGCCAGACACATCGTTCACTTTGCAGAGCATGCAATACACACATATATCACAATGTACCACATTCGATCTGAATGTCTCATACACCATGTATGTGGAAGTAGGCCGTTGCCGTTACAGTACAATTGTTTTGTTGGTTTCTGCTGGATTGCTGTTGATTGTATTAAACAGTGAGAGAGAGTGACCA
Organism: Glandiceps talaboti; assembly: GCF_964340395.1. NCBI lineage: Eukaryota > Metazoa > Hemichordata > Enteropneusta > Spengelidae > Glandiceps > Glandiceps talaboti. The sequence continues at coordinate 18,469,665 of NC_135562.1, read as the reverse complement.
GTAACTGACAAATTAAAGCGCTCTATTTACTTTTTTTTCTTCAGATATCCGGCAAAGCAATGAAAAGTTTGTTTCTTCTGCCGGTGCTGTTCGCCTGTGCCTATATGGCTTTGGCTGTTCATGGAGAGGAGTCGCCGTATCTTGACTTGACCTACGTTTACAACAACAACACACTGGTACATCCAGTGCATCGGGAATTTGAGTTCACCATAGTAACACGTGGTAGTGAGGATTATGGAGTGTACGTAGAAAGTAACAATATATGTAGTGCGGAGCACTGTGGTACACACATGGACGCACCTGCGCATTTTGCTAAGGCAAGTCCGATTTCAATTTCGATGTGATTCCCTGTATACATGTCAAAATGCAATACTAAAAAATAATGTTTAGTGTAGCATTGGGTCGTCCGTCGTCAGAGCAGGGGCATGAGGCAACAATATTCTGGTGAAATCCGTAATTGATAATGATATAGAGGTAATAAAGGCCCAAGTTAGCTATGAGTCACATTTACATACTTACTTCTTTAAATTATTTATAGTATATTTTAATAAACTCATTATACACGTCTACACATATTGTTATTTTGGGTATGAGGCCAGAAATGATTATATGTATGTATGTACTTGTACACTTTCTGGTCTTTTAAAAAATGAAACATTTTTAATAATCGCAGAAAAAGTTTATATAAATATGGAAGACTCCAAAAAAGAATAAAGGAAAAGAAAGTATACGGAGAGACATGGTGCAAAATCGACGCTTAGTGCGCTCGCGACAGCTGACGCGTTGATTGCCGTGCTCGAGCTCAAACGCATTCCTTGCTTAAACCAGGGACGTATAAACTGTTTATACGTCCCTGCTTAAACCAAGGGCATGAGGCAACAATTCTGATGTCTATATATTGAATAAAATGAATATAGACAACATCAACAAGTTCTGTCAAGTTCTTGTTTATCATTATTTCAGTATCTTGAATCGCTAATTAATATCTAATTTTAATACACAAAGAAACACATATATTTAACTCGATGGAATCGCGCTGGAATACAAATAGAACATACGGGACGCCGGACGCTGCTGTGGAGTGTACCGATTGAATAGCGTCCCCAACGGTCGTAGAATTTACTTCTCTGTCTTGTCGCGCGATCACGAATAGTTGTTGAAGGTTTTAGTCTACGAAGTTGTTATCACATGAAAGGTTTGGTTCAGGTGCACCTCTAATGGAAATGACTGTCTTTTTAACAGGGAAAGTGGCGTACCCATCAGGTGCCGCTGGATTCATTGATCGGACCAGCAATACGAATTGATATGAAATCTAAGGCGGACGCCGATGCGGATGCCCTGTTGGAGGTTTCTGACATCGAGGCTTTTGAAGAAGAGTATGGTAAAATCCCCGAGGGTGCTATCGTGATGGTGTACACTGGATGGGGCTCTCGATGGGGTGATGGGGTTTGTAGTGTTATATGTTCTCTTGGTGAAGTGGTTGGAGTAGTTTGCAATATTTGTCTTCATGCAAGGTAGCCATCTATCTATCACACTGGTCTGTGACGCCCAACATTCTAAGGGAACTTTCATTAATTACAAATGGAGGGCCGCGCGAAATCAGACTCGGTGTGTTGCGTAAGATGTGACAATCCCCCGATTTCGACATGCTAATCAATGACCCGGCCTCAAGTTTCTTTCTCCGAAACACGACCCTCCCCTAGTTCAAAACAGGGGATAAAATGCTGTTGGAAATGTAAATGGACATGAGACTCAGAATTAATGGTAGGAATTAATCCCACCACACCATGTTACATTGGTTATTTCTCACTTCTACTGCTTATGTTTCAGTTACTTAATAATTTTTTCTTGTGTTATTACAGCTTCGCTACTTGGGTACAGAGACAAAAAACGCGTCGTTGGTCCATTGCCCTGGAATCGGTGGAGAGGCAGCCAAGGTTTTATTAGAGCGAAAGGTAAAATTTTATCTGTTATTGCCTCAAATGTCACTGCCATTGTTGTCTTTGTAAATTTTTAACTTGATCATTACTAAATAAGGCAAATGTGCGTGCGTGCATATATAGATAGATAGATAGATAGATAGATAGATAGATAGATAGATATCAAAACGTTATGCATACATACATACATACATACATACATACATACATACATACATACATACATTCAGATGTGTTCAGGTGTTAACTTACCATGTCTGAAGCTCACCGATAATACCTTGAAAAAGAATTTATTCGAAACGTCGGAGTTTACATCTATTTATACGGACTGACTTACAAGTTCCATATGCATTTCTTTACATACATACATACATACATACATACATACATACATACATACATACATACATACATACAAACATACATACACACAAGGTCGTTATCTTTGTAAATTATACACACAATATACACATCACACCTGTTTTCTTCGATCTTCATTGGCTACCTTTTTGGGCAGCTGCAGAGAATCCAACATTCTTCTTAGTTAACGCCCAGATATAAACTCTGGTTGAAATTTACACTGGGTCTCCGAAGTGCACACTTCATTCGTCTGATAAATTGAGGTAAGATACAACTAGTACTACAACAAATCATGGTTTCAATGACGGCTCCAATTCTGTGTGGAATCAGCTTGTTTATTCTGTAATGTTTTGGCTTGTTTGTCATTTTTAACCACGTAAATTGTTATTATTTCTTGTTACTTTATACACTTTTCTCCTTTTTAGTATCCTAAAGAGGACTGAGAAGCAGTGTAGTGTACATTTTTACAGAAATTAAATTATTATTTATTATATAGGCATATGACTATTGCTATGGGTGTGGTCTTGTTGTTAAACATATTTTGCATACTTTTCCTTGAATGTTTGTTCATTTACCCATGCCTGTTGTTACTTTTAGCAATATTTGGTTGTTGCTATGGGCGTGGTCCTGTTGCTAGGCAGATATAATGTATATTTTTCTTAACAATATCCACACTAGAGACTGAAAACCAACATCACTACAAATTATCGAAAAAAATATTACTAGTGGTGTTTCGACTTTAAGTCACTCACAGATAGGTGGACAGGTGTACGGATGGACAAGACACTATCAGATCGATTATAGTTCAGCTGTGCTAACAGTGTGATAGAGTAATCTCAAACATGTTAATCTTGGTGCCATGACGACCTGTGTATGAGAAGAGTAGCATATATGGCATCCAAGCCATTCAAGGAAGGGTGATTAGATTAGACAATTATAACAATAAACATGACCCCTGACTGTGATGGAACTGATAAGACTTACAGTACTTGCGTTTCAATGCCTTTTTCGTAATAATAAACATGACCTTGTAGTGTATTTAGAAGATGAATAAAGTACACGTACTACAACTTGCAAGTGGTAGACGGTATAACGTAGGGAGAAAGCGACGGTTTCCTGATAAGACAGCTGAGGAAATAGCTCAGAAATTGAAGGCGAGTGTACCGAAATGTTTGAATAGTTGGGCCGAGGAGATAATAATGAAATACTGTATTGTGGTGTTGATGACAAAATTATGCTATATCAAGTGTTATTGGATTTCAGCTTCATGTACACTATATTGCTTCGTAATACACGACATCTGGATAATTGGAATGCTATATTTTCTTTCAATGTAATTAATATGTTGTTTCTCCACGCTAGTCTTGTTTAATAGACACATAAAAAACAATTTATGTTAAAGTGGTATTTTTGATGCCAGTAGCCATGTTTGTAATGATTGAGGACTTTATTGTGGTGTTGATGACAGACTTATGACATATCAAGTTTTATTGGATTTCAGCTAGATGTACATTATATTGCGACACGATATTTCAAATGTTTCGATGATGTATTTTGTTTCCATGTAATTAATGTGCTGTTTCTGTACATGGCGATTAAATTTCATATTCACTAGTTGCATAAAAACATATACATATGATATATTAAGTAATTGATATGAATGTCTTGTATAATAATAGCAAGTAATTAGTGATACGAAATAAACTTGTCCCTGGGAAGAATATTATATGACACCATGGACTAAGCGCGAGGTACAAGATAATTACTACATACATACATACATACATACATACATACATACATACGCACGCACGCACGCATACACGCACTCACATACTCACTCACTCACTCTCATTAAATGACTTCCTTACAGCAGTTAAAGAGGTGTTTTTGTTTACCTCTCTTTAGGTGAAGTCAGTAGGTATTAATACATGCATACATACGTACATCCGTACGCACGTACGCACACACTCACTCACTCACTCACTCTCATTAAATGACTCTTCCTTACAGCAGTTAAAGAGGTGTTTTTGTTTACCTCTCTTTAGGTGAAGTCAGTAGGTATTGATACCATTTCACTGGATAACGGGCCATCACATACATTTCCAACTCACATCACTTTATTGTCAGAAAATATTCCACGTGAGTTTAAACTATCTCATATTTTACATGATCCTGTGTTTGATATACGATATTGTGTATTTTGATGAAGTCTTTCCATTCTTTCTCGTATTTAGATCATTGATTATAAACTCAATTCTTAGCTTGTTCAGTAACTCTTTTTTGAAGATCAGTAAATGAACCAATTATGTTATTTTTCCAGTCAGATAAGCCATACGGTGGTATAGATTGCAAAAAAATATTTAAAGCGACGATTTTAATTTACACAGCAGTCTACGTCACTGATTACAAAAGGCGATTTCCGGTTCCAAGATGCATTGCGTGAGAAGACGCGCTGCATATGTTAATTACCTTTCGGATTGTTTTATCTTTATTTCATTTGAAATAATACTTGCGTAGTGAGAATGATGCAAAGACATGTTGATCTGTTTAATTGTGAGTGATTTTATAGTAAAAAAAAATTACTGATAAACCCATGGTATGGTCAGGTGACGAACATCCCCCTGAGTAGCGCCTGCAAGCCCTCCTACGCGTAAATGATACATGGGGTTATATGAGGAGACGCATGATACATCTTGGAATCGGTAATTTGAACTTGTTTATACTGTTATTTATGACTAACCCTTCCAGATATTATCGAGTCCTCTGACACGTACGTGGTTCGTATGACCATAAATACGACACAAATTATATACAGCTCTGTACCACCTGTACAATTTCTCTTTATTGGGAGCTTGTATCAGTTGGACTTTTGGGGGTATATAATGTCGAAAAAAGAACAAAGGAATATTTTATGAAAGACTTAAACTAGGTAGAACGATGTTAGATTAATGAATGAACTCTGAATGTCTTTATCTTGTTTCAAGTATTTGAAAACGTTGCCAACCTCGACAAATTGCCTAACACAGGAGCTACTGTTTTTGCAATTCCTATGAAGATCGACGAAGGGAGTGGTGCCCCCACTCGTATCTTTGCCACCGGTTGGAGTAAGGATGTCCCAAATCCGTGCAGCATTCCTGCTAATGGCGGGGAATCGCCGTATCTTGACATGACCTATGTTTACAACAACAACACACTGGTACATCCATCTCTTCGGGAATTTGAGTTAACCATAGCCTCACGTGGTAGTGAGGCTATTGGAATTTACCTAGAAAGTAACAATTACTGCACTGCTGAGCACTGTGGTACACATATGGATGCACCTGCGCATTATGCTAAGGCAAGTCATTTCAATTTCGATGTGATTCTCTCTGTATACATGTCAAAATGCAGTGCTAAAAATAATTTTTAGTTTATAGGGATTTTCCATATTTTAAAGTGTTTATATAGCGAAATTACACGGATTATAACGCATGCGCATAAGTAATAGCACAGCCAAAGCTTTTATAATGAATAGCATTGAGTGTCTTGGTCGACGTCGACGTCCCTCGTCAGAGTGGAACTTCCATAGCTACAAATGACGGGCGGTAGGACAAACCGACTATAAATGTTCGGTAGTTCGATGCCCCCCCCCCCTCCCCTCCATCCCCGTCTCTTTTGATCGTGAGATTGCACCGCCTGTTGTTAATAGCCTCCGGGAAAATCGGGAAATCAAAAGTTAACAACCTGAAATTCGAAAATTAATATTTGATTAAACATCCCATTTCGCATTTGTGTGAGATACATGATAATGTGAAACAGTTGTGGTATGACCATTACAGGCGTAATTAGTAGATAGGCTTGAGCGATAAATATACACGTAAATGCTGAGGGCTTATGATTAAAGTACACTGGGCCAAGTATAACTCTTGTGTAACCTAGCCAGTTTTAGAAGTCAGATCAAAGGAATAAGATTGTAACATTAGGTGTTAGGGATTTTAGAGTATGATAAAAAGTTGGTCAAATAGTTGTTGAAGGCTTTAGTCTGCGAAGTTGTTATTACATGAAAGGTTTGGTTCAGGTGCACCTCTAATGGAAATGAGTGTCTTTTTAACAGGGAAAGTGGCGTACCCATCAGGTGCCACTGGATTCATTGATCGGACCAGCAATACGGATTGATATGAAATCTAAGGCTGACGCCGATGCGGATGCCCTGTTGGAGGTTTCTGACATCGAGGCTTTTGAAGAGGAGTATGGTAAAATCCCCGAGGGTGCTATCGTGATGGTGTACACTGGGTGGGGCACTCGATGGGGTGACAGGGTTTGTAGTGTTATATGTTCTCCTGGTGAAGCGGTTGAGTAGTTTGCAATATTTGTCTTCATTCAAGGTAGCCATCTATGACACTGGTCTGTAATGTCCAAAACTCTTTAAGTGAACTTTGATTAATTACAAAGGGAGGGCCACACGAAATCAGACTCGGACTGACGTGACAAGCCCCCGATTTCGACATGCTAAACAATGACCAGGCCTCAAGTTTCTTTCTCCAAAACATGACCCTCCCCTTGTTCAAAACAGAGGGTAATATGATGTCGGAAATGTAAATGGACATGAGACTCAGAATTAATGGTAGGAATTAATCCCCGGCACCACTTCCACCATGTTGCATTGGTTATTTCCCACTACTACTTTTTGTGTTTTAGTTACTCAATAATTATCTCTTGTGTTATTACAGCTTCGCTACTTGGGTACAGAGACAAGAAACGCGTCGTTGCTCCATTATCCTGGAATCGGTGGAGAGGCAGCCAAGGTTTTGTTAGAGCGAAAGGTAATGTTATAACTGTTATTACCTCAAATGTTCTTAACTTGATCATTACGAAATAAGACACATGCGCGGTTAGATAGATAGATAGATAGATAGATAGATAGATAGATAGATAGATAGATAGATAGATAGATAGATAGATAGATCTATGCATGCATACATACAGACAGACAGACAGACAGACAGACTGACTGACTGACGCATGCATACATACATACATACATACATACATACATACATACATACATACATACATACATGCATGCATGCATACATACATACATACATACATACATACATACATACATACCAATACATACACCCATATATACATGCATGCATGCATGAATGCATGCATACATACATACATACATACATACATACATACATACATACATACATACAAACGTACGTACGTACGTACGTACACACACGCGCACACTCACGCTCATAAAGTGACTCTTCCTTACAGCAGTTAATAAAGAGGTGTTTTTGTTTACCTCTCTTTAGGTGAAGTCAGTAGGTATTGATACACTTTCACTGGATAACGGGCCATCACGTGCAGCTCCAACTCACATCACTTTATCGAAAGAAAATATTCCACGTAAGTTTCAACTATCTTATATTTACATGACCATCTGTTTATAATATTATATTGTGTATTTGTTGTGCATTTAATCCAGAAACAATCAAAGAATCTAATTGTAGTTTAGGCTACGATTGAAGCCATTTCTTTCTCGTATTTAGATCATTGATTATAAACTCAATTCTTAGTATATTCAGTAACTCTTTTTTGAAGATAGATAGATTAATGATACAATTTCGAACCAATTACGTTAATTTTCCAGGCAGATAAGCCACGCGGTGGTATATATTGTAAACATAGTGAAGGCAACGATTCAATTTATAAGTTACAGCAGTCTACGAGTTCCGGTTCCAAGATGCATTGTGTGAGAAGACGTGCTGCATATGTTAGTTACCTTTCGGATTGTTTTATCTTTATTTCATTTGAAATAGTATTTTCATCGTGGAATTAAGGAAAAACATGTGGATATCTTTAAAGGTGATTCAAAATGCTCACATTCACTATCTCTAACTTGCTAGACTACATGTTTGTGAAATGCATTCTGGTTTTAAAACTTTTCAAAAGCGTCTGCAAACACCTTAAAATGACCCTTTTTCAGTCACTTCCCTTCGGATTTACTTCGAGAGTTTTCGGGTATTTCCGGTCCCACCTAGACCACGGGATTTTATGACGTCATAAGGGGTACACGTTCGCACTAAGACTATGACGAGCGTAGTCACTAGGTGAACAAAACTCAACAGCATTGTGAAAAAATACTTTGCTAGTGGTTGTAACAGACATCAGTAAACAAAAACTACACTCTACATGTCTTATTAACCAACATTTACCGATATTTACTCACATTTTCTGACTAATTGGCAGTGTCTGTGGGTATAAATGCTAAAATATTATCTCCCCATATTATGGCAAAATAAATCAAAACGGCTAGACTACAGTGTAGATATACATAAACACTTGTAATGTCGCTCGCGTGTTTCAATTTATTTATCTGATTTTTTTTATTATTTGCCGAGGAGAAGCATTAAAATATCTTTGACAGGCATGGCGTCGACAGCATATTATAGCCCACTATACTTGACTATACTCACTGATGTCGCCTTTTGAAGGGCGCATTTAGCAACAAAGTAAACATATTTATCTTGAATAAATATACTAGCTATTAGATTGCCATATTATCAGCTATAAAATTGTAAAGAATTGAGGAAATTTCGTGAGTTTAGTGTTGTCATTTACATGACTTTAGCAACTCGTCTGGAAGAAAACTTGTATGGTTTCCCTTGTTGCATATCACTTAATTTAATGCAACAAGCCTATTTAATATTCATTAGAAGAATTCTGTAACGAATCATGGTATTCGAAGTATACAGTTTAGGAAACCAACAAATCAAATATCGCGATGTGTTCATGATATTAAATATGATTGGACAATATTGACGTCGGCAATCAAGGTCGTGACCCCAGCACATGGTTATGAAAGAAAGCCTGCAACTAGCCACGTCCGGTCCAGTTTCTCAGGGTTTGTTTGAAGTTAGAGACGTTATTTCTGTACGACTTGAAGAATTTTACAATATATCTGATTGATAAATATTGATTTATACATCAACACGTGGATAAATTTAACCCGACACGAATGTGCGCTGTGCTCTCCCGATTCCATACGTACATTGTACATACACTGCTTCAGCTTTGATCGGCGGAACTATCCTAGTATAAGCTTACTGCCGCGGCCGCGGTGACTGCACAAAACTTGACAACGCTGCCCCTCTACCGATATATAATAATCACCTGTATACCGTGATAAAACAAGCAATAATTCGAGTCCCCTACAAGTCGATGAGACCCACTGCTGTTCTGTCCGATCCGAATGCAAGTTTCTTAGGTTTTATATGGGTTTCAGACTCGGACAAGAGTATTACGCCCTAGACAATAATATATGTAAACTTGTGTTCACAAGCCAAACATGTGACAATACAAGACCACAACGAAAACTGTGAAAAATTTACAGGTCACTCTCATTTTATATATGGACAACAAAATTAGGTCGGTCACAGTTCCATTTACAAGATGCAATGACTCGGAGCGTACTTCCATATGCTCGGAGCAAATCGAATCAATTAGTGTATTATGGGACCAACACATATATTGTGGCACATATCCCGATACGCCTTCTTGAAGTTTCCCATTGGTATTCTAATAGCTAGTATATTTATTCGAGATGAAATATGTTTACTTTGTTGTTAAATGCACTGTTCAAAAGGCGACGCGAGTACGATTGGGCTAAAATATGCCGTCCTTGGCCCGGGGATGCCGTCAAACGTCACGACGGTATCGTAATGCTTCTTGTCCGCAAATAATAAAAAATCAGATAAATAAAAGTCAAATAATAAAAAATCAGATAAATAAAAGTCAATGAATGTGAAACACGCGACATTACAAGTGTTTATATATATATATCTAGTCTAGCCGTTTTGATTTATTTTGCCATAATATGGGGAGATCATATTTTAGCATTTATACCCACAGACACTGCCAATTAGTGAGAAAGTGTGAGTAAATATCGTAAATGTTGGTTAATAAGACATGTAGAGTGTAGTTTTTGTTTACTGATGTCTATTACAACCACCAGCAATGTATTTTTTCACAATGCTGTTGAGTTTTATTCACCTGTTGACTACGCTCGTCATAGGCTACGTGCTAACCATGTCTCCTTATGACGTCATAAAATCCCGTGGTCTAGGTGGGACCGGAAATACCCGAAAACTCTCGAAGTAAATCCGAAGGGAAGTGACTGAAAAAAGGTCATTATAAGGTGTTTGCAGACGCTTTTGAAAAGTTTTAAAACCAGAATGCATTTCACAAACATGTAGTCTAGCAAATTAGCGATAGTGAATCTGAGCATTTTGAATCACCTTTAATTGTGTGTGGTTTTATAGAAAAAAGACTAAATGTTAGCAACGAAAGAGAAATATTTTACTAATAGACCCAGGGTATGGTCAGGTGACAACTATCCCCTTGAGTAGTGCGTGCAAGCCCTCCTCCGCGTAAAGAATACATGGAGATGTACGGGGAGATGCATGATACATCTTGGAATCGGTAATTTGAACTTGTTTCTATTGCTATGACTTACCCTATTCCAGATATTATCGAGTCCTCTGCATTACCGCGACACGTACGTGGTTCTGTGTCTTTATGACCATAAATACGACACAAGTTATGTACAACTCTGTACCACCTGTACAATTTCTCTTTATTGGGAGCTTGTATCAGTTGGACTTTTGGGGGTATATAATGTCGAAAAAGAGAACAAAGGCATATTTTATGAAAGACTTAAACAAGGTAGAATGATATTAGATTAGTGAATGAACTCTGAATGTCTTTATCTGAGACAAGAACAGTAAGTGATTCGATTTTCTCTTTAAAATGTGTCTTTTTTATTTTTGCTTCTTGTTTCAAGTATTTGAAAACGTTGCCAACCTCGATAAATTGCCTAACACAGGAGCTACTGTTTTTGCAATTCCTATGAAGATCGACGAAGGGAGTGGTGCCCCCACGCGTATCTTTGCCACCGGTTGGAGTAAGGATGTCCCAAATCCGTGCAGAGTCACGGTTGGTGGAGGAAGCCAGCTATTACCTTATATGGGCATGATGGTCTTCATGGTCTATGCGGCTCTACTTGGCGCATAAATTATTTGTGATACTACTTGAAATGAGTAGAATTATTTTAGTTTAGATTACATAAAATAAAATCTGTTCATGTAAATTCAATACAATGCACACCAGATAGTTTATGATAATGTTTCTTACCAGTAAATAGTTTACTTTAGTTGAGTAGCAGGGTTCTCCACAATTTTGAAAAATAAAGGGGTGCCCCAATTTGTATGTTAATTTACATATCATGAGCATATTTTTTCAGATCATAATATAGTAGTGAAAAAATGTTTTCAAAAGCAAAGGCCCACAATCAATTAAACTCCAATTTTATCCATTCACAAAAAAAAACAGATCAATACTTTCCAAAACTTTAACATAATTGATAATGCAAATTTCAGGAAAGAGATTGACAAATATATATAGCTTGAACGACGTTGGCAAGCATGTTTTACACACACTACACATGGCTGATCCATGCACCTATAATATAGGCTATCTATCAGTTAGTTTCTAGTTGTTGGTTTCACCTTGTACACTTGCAAGTTATTCATTAAAATAAATTAAAAATAATTCATTTGCTTTTATTTTCATTCAATTTGATATCTTTTTTATTTCAATGAATGGAAAAAGATTATTCATCACAATTTGCCGAAAATATATATATTTTCTATATGACAAATTTGGGCTATGAATTACGGAATATCTCCAGTGCTCATGTCGGTGACAAAAGATGGCTGTCGTCTCGTGCTACAGCAATCACGATTCACATCCAAACTTAATCACTTAGGACAGTAATTCTGGCACGGAACTGTGCAGCAGTAGTAATTTTGGAGAGACCATTGGTGACTATTTGAGGGTAGTGTGTGTGTGTGTTTGTTTGTTTCTTTGTTTGTTTGTTTCTTTGTTATTTATTCATGTATTTATCTACTCATTTATTGGTTCATTTGTTTATGTTTTTGTTTGTTTGCAGATTTATTTTTTTTCCATTTATTTGTTTGTATTTTGTGTGTTTATTTACTTGCTTGTTTGTTTGTTTGTTTGTTTGTATTTGACAACAAAACTAACTGAGCCTGAGCTCCCTGTGGTAAAGCTTGAGACAGTACGGAACTCGGTCATCAATGAATTTCAGAGACATACACTGTATGGGCAAGTGACGGTATTCTTCGAGAGTTTTTACATGTACTTGTTTGTTCAAATGCATTATATATATATATATATATATATATATATATATATATATAGTAGATAGATAGATAGATAGATAGATAGATAGATAGATAGATAGATAGATAGATAGATATATAGATAGATAGATAGATAGATAGATAGATAGATATTGTTTATATTATCGACGTTGCCGCAACTTCATTACTGGAAGGGAAAGGAAGTTATTGCTGGGATACCCACATCCTTTTCTTTCACATCGGGTAACCTTCATATACCGTCATGGAGATATCTCCCCTTTTACTCTATGTTCACAGTGCTAATGATCTGGGTAGGTGCGAATTTGACACCCGTATATATTTTGCATATTCCTGTGTCAATCGTCTTCGGGCTTCTTTATACGTTTGGGTACACATGTATTTGTTTACTTCCCATTTTCGTGATTTTTCATGAATTGCAAAACTTCAATTTTCGGGCTGGATGAAAAAGGAACATTTGATATGTCAAAAGAGCATATAATCTCCAAAATGGTCAAAATACTGATTTCTTATGCATCTCCCCCTTACAATGCATACACATTCAACATATACATGTAGTTTCTAAAGCCAGTACAGTGGACCATAACAATCTGTAAGACAAATTGATCAAACCGATGAAACAAATCATTAATTGATAAAGTAGTAAGGAATAGATTATGTCAGTCAGTCAGTCAGTCAGTCAGTCAGTCAGTAAAACCATGCATATACTGGGATGATATGGTGACTTGGTGAGCTGAAAATCCCTGATGGGTTTAATTGCACAGATATTTAAATTTGGTGAATGCTAATTATAAATATTAAATAATAGCTGAAAAGAAAGAATATGGTAATGTAACTAACTTCTCATTGTACAAAACGTTTTGTTACATGAAATAAATATATATGTACATGTACACTCTAATTTTTCATAATGATAAAATAATTTTAAATGGAATGGCATGAAACTATACTTTGAGAATTTTGCTCAGTGTTAGTATTCTTTCAGACCCCTATAGAAACAGACTGACTAGAAACGCCTATTGTATTATAAGTTGTGAATGGGGCTCTCAATCCATCTTCCTACTGTTAGGGTGACCTTTTGTTTGTTTGTTTCTCATCTCCAGTGGAATAGTCAGGCAGGGCGGGCGGGCGAAATAAAAAAGGGGGGCAAGGAAAGAAATCTGTATTTTTTCAGTTCCACTCTCTATCCTTTCTGTCCTGTCAGTTTCTCTCCTCTTTATTGAATTCCTTGTTAAACAGGTCTCTTTCCTTCATTTTAGCAAGGTTGACAAGTCCGTAGAACAATGATTTTATCAGGAGTACTAATACATTCGTCCTATTACTATTACGGGGTCGGTCATTTCCCCGATGATGCAAGTGATTTAAAGCTAAAAACTGGTCAAAAAAATTATGTTTTTTTTGAGGATTGCAATACGCCTTTTACCAATTTTAAGCATAATTTTGAAAATGATAGAAATATTCCGAGTTATTACATTGCAGCAAAATGTACCGCGCGACGGGATTAATTTCGAGCCCTGTCCCGTCTAGCTGTCCCTCAAACCTCAACGACTTCAGCCATGAAAGACACATGCTGTTCTGACGTAACAAAGGTGGGGGGGGGGGGGGAGTGGACGCCATGAGGAACGTTTGATGTTCGTTCTAACCTTATAATTAATCTTGATATGTTGAACTCAGGGGTCGGTCGGAAATTTAAAAAAAAGTGTTGTTTTTTTCTGATGTCGGAGCTGCTGTTAGGGTCGGTCGTGAAAAACAGAAAAATAAAAAGGGCCGCCCTCACGCTCACCTTTCAAGCTTGCCTTTTGTTTTAAACTCTCTCCGAAGACTGTCGAACATTGTGCAAAATGACACTTCGGATCTTTACGATTTTTTGCAATTGACGAGAATAGTTTCTATCGGAAAAAAGGTCAAAGGTTAGTAAGAGTAGTCTATGACTGGAAACGAAGACCGTACTTACGCGTCACAAAGTCAGAATCAGAATCACTGCAGCTGCAAATGAGTTAATATGCTCTGTTGAAGTTGCTTGTTCCTAGCAACCTTTATTTATGAATATAAAATAACACTGCTCCTTTTATTTTGATTCAAATTTTATGTAGTATTACTACCAAGACATGTTAAAATAGGACCAGAAAGCATTCTGTTAGTCCTTGCATTTCAGAAATCTCCAGGAAAATATTACTCACATTTCCTGTGTTTTCAAAGCAGTTATATTCAGCCATCATAATTGATGTAATTATGGTGCATACATTGACGATGCCCTGTATCTTAACAATGCATTCTCCAATGTCCATACAATTAACAGTTATCCTTACGGAAAGCATTCAGTTCACATCTGGTTTTAAGTAAATGTGACAACTTATACACTTCTGAAATAGCAGTTTGCTTTTATTTTAATCATTTCAGTTAAAACTCCAACCTAATTTAACAGGTGACCTCTGGAATTGCTTCCTAGGTTTTAATCTGTCCAGGAGGACACTATGACTTTGTCGACGTGAAGCTATAGACAAAGAATTAGGAGGTCAAATGTCTATTATAATGTTAATGAGAATAGGTGATCACGCCATTGGAAATCGTCTATTTTGATCGTACTCTGCCCTGATCGATGCGAACATGTTTTAACTTCATATAAATCATAAACCCAATTAGACAGTATAGAAGCACAAGACATATTCTGTCCTGTGACTGTCGTGTTATTTGGGAAATTGATTTCAATGTATCATTTGACATTTTCGACAGCAGAGCCAGGGGGTTTTGTCCGCTAAGGTAGACACATTCAATGTGTGCGTTGATATAAGCTAGCCTATTAAATATACAGACGTTGGTTTGAATTGTCTTCACTGATGAAGAGTGGTGTTCTGATAACTTCCATATATGGACGCCTTCAACGATTTTAAGGGCGGGCCGGGAAAGACAAACTTGGTATATTGCATAACATGTGACACCCCCACCCCCACCCCGTTTTTTGAAATGCTCCCCTCCCTCAACCTCTTTTCTCTAAAATATACCCCTGCCTCTATTCAAACAGTGGGTTTTTTAAACCGCTGGCAGCCATCGAAAGGGCTATAATTTAATATTCAACAGTACAGACTATCCCATCATTGCAACTGCATTGGTCATTTCAGAGGTTTAGTTATTGATTCCAAGTTCCCAATATTACCACCACCACTATGATTTGTGTGATGTCACTGCATTTATTAATTCACATGACGTTTGAATCTAATTGGTGAAGCTGAAGGCAAGAACTCCCAGAGACTAAATGGGTTTACTACCGACATTGATCCCAATGACTAGCTAGCTGTGTACACTACTGGCGTTGTCTGGACTGAGGTTAACATCCTCGCTCCACCACATTAACTCCAATATCTTACCACACTGTATTGTCGTCTTCACTCCTGTGTGACCAACTCCTCTCCTCGCGCCAAATCTTAACAATTGATATACTGCATAGTTATCAGCTCTGATTTGACTAGTTTACCCTTCAGAATATGACATTGATGTCTCCACAGTGCACTGTTTCCCATCTCAAAATGTCATTAGATTTTCCCATAATATTCCTTCCGTGTTTTTAATACAGTTTCACAATGTTTTATAAGAGATTTAAACTTGTCGTAGTCTAAATTCCATATGTCGTCTCCGAAAACTGCCGATCATTATAATTATGCTGTCGTATTCATATGCAAATATCATGTCACAATGTGGTCTGAGTTTCAATGATAACTCCCGAACACCTTTGTGTACGGGTCGGGCCAAGCTACAAACTTCAAGACTAACATCACCTAAAATATACCACACACGAAGTGTACATAGTGCAGTCAAAAGGCGAACCCGATCGAGTCAGGTTAGGTCTAGTGATAAATATTTCTGTCCACTATATCTGTCAACGTCATTTACTGAAGATTATTGTCTGAATGCGCCAACAAATAGTGTAAACTGAATTTGAAAAGACTTCAATACGTTTCAAACATGTTTATTTGTAGCAAACTGTGGAAGGAAAATCAATGGGAATTATTAAAAATCACAATCACTGTACATGATTTTATTATAGCGACCCCGTCATACAATTGCAAGTCAATCAAACTGAGGAACAGACATTTTTTGTTCTTAATTGTAATAAATAATTTCAGTAGTAAGGCATTATTTTACATGGACTAGCACCCACTTTAGGCAAAATGATGGTGATAACATCTGCATTTGAAAAGCAAAGAACGAAGAGACTATAACTCTTGGGAAAATGAAACTGAAATAAGTTAATCTATGCTATCAGATTTCATTTTCTTTCCTAAGGTCAAGTCGCGTTGTCGCTGACCTCATGACCTTAACAGTTCTAGTGTGTGTGATATGTTTGGACAACTATGTCCCTTAATGCGACCCGTCTATATTCAAAATCCTTTGTTTCTTAGTTAGTTTATAGCCACGTTGTATACTTATTATGTAGGGCTCATACAAACCAACCGACCAGGGAAAGTCTAATCTGGGGGTACTGTAAACTGTCTACAGGTATATGCAGCAGTTTAGACGGCGACACAATTGTTACATTTATCAAGTTGTTTATGATCAAGACAATAACGCAACCCTTCGCATTGAGGTTAAGGTACACACGCTCCGAGATTGACTGGCTTGGATGACAGCCACATACATCGTTCACTTTGCAGAGCATGCAATACACACATATATCACAAACGTACCAAATTCGATCTGAATGTCTCATACACGATGTACATGTATGTGGAAGCAGGTCCGTTGCCGTTACATTCAAGGGCGGGCCGGGAATTCGGAAAGACAAACTTGGTACATTGCATAAAATGTGACACCCCCACTATGATTTGTGTGAAGTCACTTTATCCATTAATTGACATGACGTTTGAATATAATTGGTGAAGCTGAAGGCAAGAACTCCCAGAGACTAAATGGGCTTACTACCGACATTGCTCCCAGTGACTAGCTAGCTTTGTACACTACATGTATATGCACTACTGACATTGTCTGGACTGATGAGGTTAACATCCTCGCTCCACCACAAATTTACATTTCCCTCGACAACTGACTTTTTTTAAAGAAATGTAAATTCAAGGCCTGTGAGGAGGTACAGTTGGTGGTGACTAGTACAGTTGGCAGAGGTGGATGTACAGTGTGGTCACGATGCAATTAGGTACCTCCGTGATGAGGGTTCAATTGTGTTCCTTGATGTTGTAAAACATGTATGTTACATTTATGTTCAACTTGTTACATTACTTTTAGAATGTAGACATTGAATAAGTCGGGTGGCTTGTTCACCAACACTTCAGTTGCTCTGTGTGTGTCTTAGTACAAGTGTGTATTGCTGTTGTGTCACTCAATGGGGATTGGTCAACATTAATAAGGATCTCAAATCCAATTACTTCATAAACAAAACCTATGTGTCCCCAGTAAAGTGTGTAAGGTATTACCATATCTGTATGTGTGCGTGCGAATATTCACACGTATAACCGTTAATCATGCGCGGTTGTCGTTCAGTTCCATAACATTCAGATATATTCAGGTGTTTACCTAATATGTCTTGCCTATAAATACCTTGAAAAAGTATTTTTTTATTCGAAACGTCGGATTTCACATTTATTCGGACTGTCTCACAAGTTCCTAATGCATTTCATGATATTTGTACTGTAGTAAGTATATTATTTTCACTCCAGTCAAATAACTTGTAATTGACTCGGCTTGTGTCATTCAGTTTATATCAAGATTGACTCATAGCAGCACTAGCGTCTTCATTTGTGTCTCAAAGGCTCTACTGATTTTCTTACTGTGGTTCTTTGTTTGTTTGTTTGTTTGTTTTTTGTTTGTTTGTTTGTTTGTTTCTTTGTTTCTTTCATTTTCAATTGGTCATAAGAACCAAGACGTTTTCCACACACTATATTAACAATCCATGCCTACCTCGATACATTAGTGCATCCCTAACCTTTTGTTATTTAATCAGGCTGCTATTTGTAGCATATGGTTTTCAATTATGGAGTCCACTCATGTTTTCTTGGGGAGCCTTCGGTAATCATGAATGGCAAAGAAGGGGAGCGTTACGTTTAACAGTATGGATCTCCTGAGCTGTCTTCATATTACAAATTGTGGTAGGGTTACATGTTTACCTTTAATGAGTTTGTGTTCTCCCTGTTTGTCTGCCTGTATGTTTGTGTGTGATGACTGAACATGACTGTATGTCTGTCTATCCATGGAAGTATAACCCACGTGGGTTATACTTCCATGGTCTATCTATCTAACTGTGGACCAACACCCCCTGCAATTATTGAACTCTCCGAAGGTTTTGAGGTTCAGTCGACCGAAGGGTTTACATCAGAGAGTGCGACGATTTCGATTCTCACAGACATAGCATCAGCTCACAAGACGAACTACAAGTGCGTCACGTTAGGTAAGCAAGGGGATACATTTTATTTATCTGCAAGTATACGATTATTTGTTATCAACTTTTGATCTCAGATAGTTCTTTGATGTGTTTTTGGCGGATGGCTCCAGTTCCCGAACCCTGACGAACGTGTATCGAAATCCAGGTAAGGAGCATTAGTAGTCGTTACGTACACCACACCCTTCTTAGTTCCCTCAGCACAACTGTGGATTCTGTGGCACACAGTTTATACGTTGGGAAATTGTACCATCAGTATAATTACTCCAGTATTCATATAATGGCTTCACAATACTCAACTAAACCAGCATTATATTTTTCTATAGTCAGTATTCTGAAGATTGAATTGGGTGACCCTTTAAACCATTCATCTTTCTGACATTTGCAGTTTAAGATTTGCGGCACGTTTACACATGGCGCAAAAACTGTAGACATAGCGTGACAGGGGTCGACGTTCCACCACTGTAATAACTGATGACATCTATATTTGTGGGGTTTCTTTGCCTAATTTCGTACTTCTGGCCACCTTGTACCCTACTTGGATTGAATGGTCAGTAAACTGTAAACATGTCTTGATATTTTGGGCAGATGTTGACAAGACTCTGCTGTTGGCATTCCCTGTACACACACTGTGGCTGGCTTTCTTGTCACTACAGCCGGGGTTCAAACCCATTCAGGGTTTGATTAAATTTACCACGCTGTAAGTAATAAGAGTGTCGTTCAGTTTGACTCTACTGAACAACGCAGGTTTTCTCCGGTCACTCCGGTATTAACACTGAACCCTCGAGGGATGACCCTCACTGGATTTCTTGGGAGATTCATGAATTTAAGTTGAGTTATTAAATGTTCATATTTTTGGTTGTTATCAACAAGTAAAACTTATAGAGAACGGGTAAGTCAAAAACAATAGTTTGGAATATACTTTATCCTTTTTGTCAATGTACACTGGACATATTAAACAAACGTGGTTTCATCTTCTACATGTTTCCTTTTGCAAACAAGGCACAGTCGTTCACAACAAGGGGTTTGAATATTTGCCATTTACGGTGTTCAAGTTGTAGCTGATGGGGCGACATACATAACAAAGTGTACAACGAAATCATTCGCTCGTCTCTGTTGTCTACGTAAAATTCAAAGTTCAGTATTTTTTTCTAAATTACAGTACATATCCAATATTGAAATTTCAGTTTATTCGTCATGAATTACGTGTGCATTGATATCCTTACATCTTTGCATATTTAAATGAAATATGCTTAATTTGCAACACCTTGCATCAGCCACACATCCCCAAAACCACGACTAAACAAGTGCTTAACATCCAGGACAATCAGTTCGAATTATTTTCAGCTTTGCTATATTGATATTTATGTAACATACAGACAAAATACTCTCTGGTTTGAAGTTTAACAACCTGGACCAGTATTTGATAATCTTGCTTTGTCTGGAAACAACTTAACGTAAACGACCAGTTTCTGCTAAGGAAACACTATTTGGAGAATGTATGTTAAGACCCAAAATATCACGTAGAAATTTATTTTGAACATATTCAATCGCTTTCCAGTGCACTAGAATAGATATGCTAACAATGTGATGAGACGAACAACGTCTGCCAATGAGGTGGTTTCTTTATATAGGAATAGGAGATGACATCATTTTTAACGAATATGAATTGAGAAAAGTAATCTTGAGTATTAAACTGTTGTAATGTGACTGACTGTAGCGTGGCCTCTTTGTATAGCGTAAGGTACGTCTTACCCTCCATGTAAGTAATTGGCCCAAAACTGACCAAGTACGGGCAGAGTTACGAGCTCGCAAGTCTCAAGTACGAGTGACGTCATGGGTTCCTGTTTCATTGCACGGCTGTCTGCTGCATTTCTGTGTAAACTACGGAGCAATAACAACTGGGTAGGTTCACAATCAGGCTGCGACTCTAGCCATAACAAACATGGAGAAAGCATAGCTGCCGCTTCGCCGTGCAATGGTACTGGTTCACACGGGACATCGTTTTCGACTTTATCTTAAGTTTCACGATCGAGTGAAGATTCCTTCCTAGACATCGCAGATTTATAGGTAGGCCGAAGCTGAAAAGGTTTTACACCTTTGAAAATCTTTATTGGGCCATGGAAAAAGAAACGGAACGCCTTTCACTTCTGACCGACAATCATCTTTTCGGTATCACAGTCAATCATCAATGGTTGCGTTGCATCTCATTTTTTCGGGGGACACGTAGTCAGTTCGGATGACCGATCAATTCGGATATTCGCCACGTACTCGCAGAATACGACAAGCGTGAGTCCTCTGCGTACTCATCGAAAATTAGGCCAACTGCAAGAGTATGACGTCACCCGTATGTGGAAATTACGAGTTCAGACGTCACTCGTACTTGAGACTTACGAGCTCGTAACTCTGCCCGTACTTGGTCAGTTTTGGGCGAATTACATACCTCATATAGGGTTAGCGCATACGTACAGGTAATGTTGGTGCAACGCTTCGATAATAGCTTTTTTGTCGAAAACGATTCGCGTCTATTAGAATACTGATGGGAGATTTGCGTCACCACTAGTATAGTTCATAGACTGTACGCTTGGGAGACCGAATTCAATTATGTCATCTGCATATGGAAAGCAAAGGAAGAAGAGACTAAATCCTTAGGGAAATGCAAACGAAGTAAGTAACTCAACTTTGGCATCGTATTTCATTTTCTTTCTAAAGGCCTTGATGTCCCTGACCTCACGACCTTAACAACTACTAGTGTGTGTGTGTGTGTGTGATATGTTCGGAAAACTCTGACCTAAATCTATCAAACAATTCATCCGACCCCTACTGATACAAAGACATACGTCGTCCCTGGACCAAACAAGCTATTGAAAGTCACCTCATTTTTGACACATACAAGTGTATCGATTCAAAGTTACAAGTGCTACGTGTGTGTACATACAGTGCCTATTTGTTGGCAGGGGTGTCGCGCTGTTTATACATGTGTATTTGTAATGAGATGTATGTGGGAAGTCTGTTTCCGAGTCATCTAACTAATTTTTTCTTAGGGAACATGAACAGTAATCTTGAGTTGTAATGTTACTGACTGTTGTGTGTAGCGTAAGGTAAGTCTTACCCCTCAGAATGTGCAAGTGAACCAAATATTCGGTGGTACCTCTCCATGAAAATGAAATGCTGTGATTTACCTTGCCCTGTATGTGTAGATCGAGTAACACATGTAAAAATCCTTACAAGAAATGAAATTCTACAAAACAATACTGATATCTGCAAAAACTTTGCAATCACAAGGCAGTATGTTAAGCCTTATATGATTATTGCATACGTACAGGTAATGTTACTTTTCTCAATTCCTATTCGTTAACAATGATGTCATCCCCTATTCCTATATAAAGAAACCACCTAATTTGTTAACGTGTTCCATCATGTCTTAAAGTGTACCCAAAAACCGGCTAATACTGTCTCACATTCACAAAATAGGTGAAGAGTAGTTTCACTGTAATTTGAGCAAAAAGAGCAGGTTTCACTATTTGTAATATCCCATTTCTTTAGCCAATAATTAAAAGCCAGATAATTTTGTAAAACGTTGTGTTGAAAGATCTTAGATTTGGTGTCCATTGATAAAATGTGTGGTCGAAGATGAATATCCATCCACTCTGAGTCAGTATTCTCTCTATTATTTATGGTATATTGAGAGATCCGAGGTTTCTTGAAAGTAATGTGTTTAGAGCTAAGTACAAACTGATAGATTATTTTTGAAGAGGAACTCAAGAGTTAGGAATGCGAAATGTTTTTTCCACAAACGGCTTGCATTTTGCCACCTTTTATTAAATTTACTAGCACCGCCCAAACACAGAAGTACCTGCAATAAACACCTCGATTTACCCACACCTCGAAAGGAATAGTTCTATTTGTAGCTTCGAGAAGATCCCCGGGGTACCAGATGACAGCTTGTATCATATTCCTATTGAATACTTCCTTACCACCAATTTGAAAATATTTGTTATTCCAAAGGAAATCATTATGCAAGGACTGTTCCAAATCATTTCGAACCAATAACCAAGATCTTAACAAATCTTTATAGAAATTCGGAAGTAATAACTTGGTTACGTCAAAATTGCAATACAAGAGCAAATGAAAACCTCCATACCTTCTGGCAAAGGAATCTGCAAAGAACTTCCAAACTGACTGGGAGGGATTAAGGTATCTATTTCCCTAGAAAGTACAGGTAAATAACCGTTCCCCGCGTCATCTTAGTTTCACGCTTGCTCGCGATTTAGACATCGTTAAAGTTCTGTGGATTCAGTGTACTTAGGCAACTATTTATCAAAGGTAACCAGTGCTTATTTTTCATAGAAATACTCCTCAAATTGATGTTATAAAAATCTCAGACATTTCACGTTGTGCTTGTAACAGGCGCCGATCAGCAGACACTCCGACACTCGCTATCGTTTGAGAAGAAGTTAGATGACACTCATTGACGAGTGCGCGTTCGGCCGCGCCGCCTCAAAGGCTGGTAAAACAGATCGCCGGTTTTGGCAGTAAGGTACACACGCTCACAGATTGACTGGCCTGGGTGACAGCCACACACATCGTTCACTTTGCAGAGCATGCAATATATATATATATATATATATATATATATATATATATATATATATATATATATATATATATATATATATATATATATATATATATATATTATATGTATGTTGTCTGATGATCGCACAATACGTGAAACTCCGAGTTACAACCAAGAAAGAGTTCCAGTACTACCAAAACTATTCCAGTACTACCAAATATATATATATATATATATATATATATATATATATATATATATATATATATATATATATAATATATATATATATATAATATATATATATATATATATATATATATATATATATATATATATATATATATATATATATATATATATATATATTTCAAACGTGCCACGTTCGATCTGAATGTCACATATATGTATGTGGAAGCAGGCATGTTGAACCCCCGGCCCACCCCGTCATTTTGCCCCTCTCCCGGTCCGTTGCCCCCTGGTCAAAAGTGTGTGTACGCATCTGTTTATACCATATTCCATCCTGAATGCATGAATTGTCAA
The DNA here is from genome assembly GCF_964340395.1 of Glandiceps talaboti. Classification (NCBI taxonomy): domain Eukaryota; kingdom Metazoa; phylum Hemichordata; class Enteropneusta; family Spengelidae; genus Glandiceps; species Glandiceps talaboti. The sequence continues at coordinate 18,445,617 of NC_135562.1, read as the reverse complement.
CGTTACAATGCATTGCAGGTTAGTGCTCTCTCTCTCTCTCTCTCTCTCTCTCTCTCTCTCTCTCTCTCTCTCTCTCTCTCTCTCTCTCTCTCTCTCTCTCTCTCTCTCTCTCTCTCTCTCTCTCTCTCTCTCTCTCTCTCTCTCTCTCTCTCTCTCTCTCTCTCTCTCTCTCTCTCTCTCTCTCTCTCTCTCTCTCTCATTTAATCACATTGATACTAAAATGTACGATAATAAGATAGAATGATAAGTTTTTATTGTTGTATTGGTTTCTGCTGGACTGTATCAAACAAAGAGAGTGAACAGTAATAACAAAGCGCTGTATTTACTTTTTTTCAGATATCCCGTGAAACAATGAACAGTTTGTCTCTTCTGCCAGTGTTGTTCACCTTTGCCTGTATGGCATTGGCTGCTCATGGCGAGGAGTCGCCGTATCTTGACATGACCTATAGTTACAACGAGAACACACTGGTACATCCAGTGCATCGGGAATTTGAGCTCACCATAGCCTCACGTGGTAGTGAGGCTATTGGAATTTACTTAGAAAGTAACAATTACTGTACTGCTGAGCACTGTGGTACACATATGGATGCACCTGCCCATTTTGCTAAGGCAAGTTATTTCAATTTCGCTGTGATTCCCTGTATACATGTCAAAATGAAGTAATAAAAATTAATTTTTAGTGTATAGGGCTTTTCCATATTTTCTAAGTGTTTTTATATCGAAATTACACAGTTTATAACGCATGCGCATAAGCAGTTCCGAATCTTTTGTAATAGCATAGCCAAACATTTTATAATAGCACTGAGAGTCTTGGTCGACGTCGACGTCCCTCGTCAGAGTAGAACATTCCATTGCTACAACTGGCCGGCAGTATGACAAACCGACTATAAATGTTCGGTAGTTCGATGCCCCCTCCCCTCCACCCCCACCCCCCGTCTCGTTTGATAGTGATATTGTACCGACGGGTTTTAATAGCCTCACTGATCATTATAGGAAACTTAACCTAAAATTCGAAAATTAATATTTCATTGTAACATCCCGAATATGTATGACTAAATTAGGTTATTCTGTTAAACATTAAAAGTGAAATAGTTGAGGTATGAACCTTGAAGCCGTAATTACTAGAAATGTTTGAGCGATAAAATATATGTAAATGCCGAGGGCTTAAGATTAAAGTACACTGGGCCAAGTATAATTCTTGTGTAACCTAACCAGTTTTAGAAGTCAGATCAAAGGAATAAGATTGTAACATTAGGTGTAAGGGATTTTAGAGTATGATAAAAAGTTGGTCAAATAGTTGTTGAAGGCTTTAGTCTGCGAAGTTGTTATCACATGAAAGGTTTGGTTCAGGTGCACCTCTAATGGAAATGAATGTCTCTTTAACAGGGAAAGTGGCGTACCCATCAGGTGCCGCTGGATTCATTGATCGGACCAGCAATACGAATTGATATGAAATCTAAGGCTGACGCCGATGCGGATGCCCTGTTGGAGGTTTCTGACATCGAGGCTTTTGAAGAGGAGTATGGTAAAATCCCCGAGGGTGCTATCGTGATGGTGTACACTGGATGGGGCACTCGATGGGATGATAGGGTTTGTACTGTTATATATAGTCTCTTGGCGAAGTGGTTGAGTAGTTTGCAATATTTGTCTTCATTCAAGGTCGTTATCTATGACACTGGTCTGTAACGCCGAAAACGCTATAAAGGGAACTTTCATTAATTACAAAGGGAGGGCCGTGCAAAATCAGACTTGGGCTGTTGTGTAAAATGTAAAAATCCCCTCCCCCCCCCGATTTCGATATGCTAAACAATGACCCGGCCTCAAGTTTCTTTCTCCGAAACACGACCTCCCCCATATAGTTCAATACAGGGGATAAAATGCTGTCAGAAAGGTAAATAGACACGAGACTCAGCATTAATGGTAGGAATTAATCAAATCACTGCCACCATGTTGCATTCAATGGTTATTTCTCACTACTACTGCTTGTGTTTCAGTAACCTAATAATTATGTTTTGTGTTATTACAGCTTGGCTACTTAGGTACAGAGACAAAAAACATGTCGCTGCTCCATTACCCTGGAATCGGTGGAGAGGCAGCCAAGGTTTTATTAGAGAGAAAGGTAAAGTTATATATGTTATTGCCTCAAATTTCACTGCCATTGTTGCCATTGTAAATTTGTTAGATGTTCATTAATTTACTAAATAAGTTTCATGCGCGGATATATAAATAGATTTATTTCACTGGGTCTCCTAAGTGCACACTTCATCAGTCTGATAAATTGAGAAAAGATACAATTAATACTACAACAAATTATGGTTTCAATGACGGCTTCAATGGAATCAGCTTGTTTATTCTGTAATGTTTTGCTTTGTTTTTCTTTCATTTTTAACCACGTAATTTGTTATAACCATATCCATGTAAGTACTTTATCGCTCTCAAAAGCCATACGCACAAAATACATTTACAAACGTACATAACCCAAAAAATATGCTACAGTTCCATTAAAGTATTTGTTTCTGACCTGATTTTTAAAGCGTGATAAATAAAGGCTGCTAGTCTCTGTAATTCACTTGATTGATCAGATGATATCAGTTGAGTAAACTTCTCAAAGGATGGGGGCTGATAAAAATATTACGGGTGTATTTTGACCTAAGGTTTACAAAGAATTCACATGTCAATATGAAATGGTATTCGTCCTTGATTTCGTTTGATACGCAAAGTACACAAATACGGTCAGCTTTATCAATACCTTGTCTTCTTCCTGTCTCGATATACAAACAATGAGACGAACATCTAAAACGTGCTAGCATTGTCCTATGACTAGCAATTCTTACTATTGTCAAGTATTTTTTTCTGTTTGAAGCAAGGACTTAAAATCTATGTATCTAATTTACCTTGTGTGTAATGTCAGTACACCATACACTTAATAAATATGATCTAAATTTAATATCAAAAGCATCAACAAAATTGTGTACATCACATATTTCCTGTACTTGCCAGGCATCTTGCAAGTTACACAAAAACAATAAATTTTTAACTTCAGTCACCCAAGTGCAACTTTCTGGGGTACCTGTAGTTTGACATAGTAATTAACTTGGCCCAATACTTAATACACTTTTTTGCAGTATGTAGGAAAATAGGGTATCTGCCGCATTCTCCCAGAATGGCACTATTTGGTGCACAGGTAGAGACTCCCAAAAACATTAAACATGCAAGGTACTGAACTCGTTCAAGTAATACGTAGGATTGAAATCCCCAAACCTCAGAACCATAAATTAAAATTGGTAAAATCATAGAATCAAATATTTTGGAAAAAAACGTTGTAAGGCAATGGCTTGATTTCCCCCAATTTTCTCATTTGTAGCAAAAAGCACCTTTCAGCCTGTTGTGCCAGCAGTTTACTTGCTTCAGCCCATTTCAGTCTAAATGACAGTAAAATTCCAAGATATTTATAATCGAAGACCACTTCAAGTTTTTCTCCATGATATTAGTGTTGTAAAGAGCACTGAGACGCAGTGTAGTGCGCCTTTTTTGTTACAGAAATTAAATCATTATTTATTATACAGGCATTTGACTGTTGCTATGAGCGTGGTCTTGTAAAACATATTTTGCACATTTTTCTTGGAATGTTTGTTCATTTACCAACCAATTCCTGTTGTTACCTTGGCAATATGCAACACCATTTGGTTATTGCTGTGGGCGTGGTCTTGTTGCTAGGCAGAGATAATGTATATTTTTCACACTCACTCACTCACTCACTCACTCACTCACTCACTCACTCACACTCTCATAAAATGACTCTTCCTTACAGCAGTTAAAGATGGGTTTTTGTTTACCTCTCTTTAGGTGAAGTCAGTAGGTATTGATACCATTTCACTGGATAACGGGCCATCACATACATTTCCAACTCATATCACTTTATTGTCAGAAAATATTCCACGTGAGTTTCAACGTTAACTATCTCACATTTACATCATCCTGTGTTTAATATATGATATAGTGTATTTTGATGAAGTCTTTCCATTCTTTCTCGTATTTAGATCATTGATTATAAACTCCATTCATAGCATGTTCAGTAAATCTTTTTTGAAGATAATTAGGTAAATGACACAATTTCTCATAACCAATTATGTTATTTTTCCAGGCAGATAAGCCACGCGGTGGTATAGATTTGAAAAATAGTTAAAGCGATTGTTTCAATTTACACAGCAGTCTACGTCACTGATTACAAAAGGCGATTTCTGGTTCCAAGATGCATTGCGTGAGACGACGCGCTGCATATGTTAATGACCTTTCGGATTGGTTTATCTTTATTTCATTTGAAATAATACTTGCATAGTGAAAATGATACAAAGACATGTTGATCTGTTTAATTGTGAGTGGTTTTATAGTAAAAAAAAAATTACTGATAAACCCAGGGTATGGTCAGGTGACGAACATCCCCTGAGTAGCGCGTGCAAGTCCCCCTACGCGTAAATGATACATGGGGTTATATGAGGAGACACATGATACATTTTGGAATCGTTAATTTAAACTTGTTTATATTGTTATGACTTACCCTATTCCAGATAGTATCGAGTTCCCTGCATTACCACGACACGTACGTGGTTCTGTATCTTTTATAACCATAAATACGACACAAATTATGTACAGCTCTGTTCCTCTTCTACAATTTATCTTTATTAGGAGCTTGTATCACTTAGACGTTTGGGGGTATATAATGTCGAAAAACAGAACAAAGGAATAGTTTATGAAAGACTTAAAGTTAAACAGGTAGAACGACGTTAGATTAATGAATGAACTCTGAATGTCTTAATCTGAGACAAAAACAAAAAGTGGTTTGATTTTCTCTTTGAAATGTGTCTTTTTTATTTTTGCTTCTTTGTTTCAAGTATTCGAAAACGTTGCCAACCTCGATAAATTGCCTAACACAGGAGCTACTGTTTTTGCAATTCCTATGAAGATCGATGAAGGGAGCGGTGCCCCCACGCGTATCTTTGCCACCGGTTGGAGTAAGGATGTCCCAAATCCGTGCAGCATTCAAGCTTATGGCGAGGAGTCGCCGTATCTTGACATGACCTATGTTTACAATAACAACACACTGGTACATCCAGTGCATCGGGAATTTGCGTTCACCATCGTAACACGTGGTAGTGAGGATTATGGAATTTACATAGAAAGTAACAATATATGTAGTGCTGAGCACTGTGGTACACATATGGACGCACCTGCACATTTTGCTAAGGCAAGTCATTTCAATTTCGATGTGATTCCCTGTATACATGTCAAAATGCAGTAATAAAAAGTAATGTTTATTTTACAGGGCTTTTTAAGTGCATAAGCAGTTCCGAGTATATTGTAATAGCATTGCCAAAGCATTTTATAATAGCACTGAGTGTCGTGTCGACGTCCCTCGTCAGAGTAGAACATTCCATAGCTACAACTGACCGGCGGTATCACAAAGCGACTATAAAAGTTCGGCAGTTCGATGCCCCCCCCCCCCACTTCATCCCTCGTCTCTTGTCATCCTGAGATTGTACCGTCTGCTGTTAATAGACTCCGAGAAAATCCGGAAATCATAAGATATCAACTTAAAATTCGAAAATAAATTTTAGATTGTAGCATCCTGAATATGTATGACTAAATTGGGGTATTCTGTTAAACACTAAAAGTGAAATAGTTGAGGCATGAACCTTGAAGCCGTAATAAGTAGATAGGCTTGAGTGATAAAAATACACGTAAATGCCGAGGGCTTATGATTAAAGTACACAGGGCAAAGTATAACTCTTGTGTAACCTAACCAGTTTTAGAAGTCAGATCAAAGGAATAAGATTGTAACATTAGAATTAGGGATTTTAGAGTATGATAAAAAGTTGGTCAAATAGTTGTTGAAGGCTTTAGTCTGCGAAGTTTTTATAATATGAAAGGGTTGGTTCAGGTGCACCTCTAATGGAAATGGATGTCTTTTTAACAGGGAAAGTGGCGTACCCATCAGGTGCCGCTGGATTCATTGATCGGACCAGCAATACGAATTGATATGAAAGCTAAGGCTGACGCCGATGCGGATGCCCTGTTGGAGGTTTCTGACATCGAGGCTTTTGAAGAGGAGTATGGTAAAATCCCCGAGGGTGCTATCGTGATGGTGTACACTGGATGGGGCACACGATGGGATGATAGTGTTTGTACTGTTATATATTCTCTTGGTGAATTAGTGGTTGAGTAGTTTGCAATATTTGTCTTCATTCAAAGTCGTTATCTATGACACTGGTCTGTAACGCCGAACACTCTATAAAGGGAACTTTCATTAATTACAATAGGAGAGCCGCGCAAAATCAGACTTAGGCTGTTGTGTAAAATGTAAAAATCCCCCTATTTCGATATGCTTAACAATGACCCGGCCTCAAGTTTCTTTCTCCGAAATACGACCTCCCCATATAGTTCAAGACAGTGGATAAAATGCTGTCAGAAAGGTAAATAGACACGAGACTCAGAATTAATGGTAGGAATTAATCCCACCACTGCCAACATGTTGCACTGGTTATTTCTCACTACTACTGCTTGTGTTTCAGTAACCAAATAATTATGTTTTGTGTTATTACAGCTTGGCTACTTAGGTACAGAGACAAAAAACATGTCGCTGATCCATTACCCTGGAATCGGTGAAGAGGCAGCCAAGGTTTTATTAGAGAGAAAGGTAAACTTATTTGTCTTCTTGCCTCAAATTTCACTGCCATTGTTTTCTTTGCAAATTTGTTTAACTTGTTCATTACTAAATAAGATACATGCGCGCATATAGATAGACAGACAGACATACAGACAGACAGAGACAGATAGACAGATAGATAGATAGATAGATAGATAGATAGATAGATAGATAGATAGATAGACGGACGGACGGAAAGACAGACCGACAGACAGACAGACAGACAGACAGACAGACAGACAGACGCTTGCACGCGCACACACACTCAATCACTCACTCAATCTCATAAAATGACTCTTCCTTACAGCAGTTAAAGAGGTGTTTTTGTTTACCTCTCTTTAGGTGAAGTCTGTAGGTATTGATACCATGTCACTGGATAACGGGCCATCGTTTACATTTCCAACTCATGTCACTTTACAGTCAGAAAATATTCCACGTGAGTTTCAACCATCACATATTTACATCATCCTGTGCTTAATATATGATATTGTGTATTTGTGTATTTAATCCAAAAACAAACATTTTAAGTAATCTAATTATAGTTTAGGCTATCTACGATTGAAGCCATTTCTTAGGCTATCTACGATTGAAGCCATTTCTTTCTCGTATTTAGATCGTTGATTATAAACTCAATTCTTAGCATGTTCAATAACTCTTTTTTGAAGATAGGTAAATGATACAATTTCGAACCTATTACGTTATTTTTCCAGGCAGATAATCCACGCGGTGGTATAGATTGCAAAAAAAATAGTGACAACGCAGCGGTCTACATCACTGATTACAAAAGGCGATTTCCTGTTCCACGATGCAGTGCGTGCAATCTGATTAAAATCTGATCATGATGTGGCAAAAACGGCTAGATGCCTTTATTTACCTCTATTTTCCTCGTTTTGTGTCGTTTGTTTGTCACCGCCTTCCAACACCTGAACCTGTGTAATAGACAATCCCATTGAATATCGACAATATTGTAAGGTTTTCACAACCTATCAGCACGCTTCAATTTCTCCTTGTTTATATTGTTATGACTTACCCTTCCAGATATTATCGAGTTCTCTGCATTACCGCGACACGTACGTGGTTCTGTGTCTTTTATGACCATTAATACAACACAAATTATGTACAGCTCTGTTCCTCTTGTACAATTTCTCTTTATTGGGAGCTTGTATCAGTTGGACGTTTGGGGTATATGATGTCGCAAAAAAAGAACAAAGGAATATTTTTTGACAGGCTTAGAAGAACGATGTTAGATGAATGAATGAATGAATGAATGAATGAATGAATGAATGAATGAATGAACTCTGAATGTCTTTGAGAAAAAAACAATAAGTGATTTGATTTTCTCTTTAAAATGTGTCTTTTTCATTTTCCTTCTTTTTTCAAGTATTTGAAAACGTTGCCAACCTCGATAAATTGCCTAACACAGGAGCTACTGTTTTTGCAATTCCTATGAAGATCGACGAAGGGAGTGGTGGCCCCACGCGTATCTTTGCCACCGGGTGGAGTAAGGATGTCCCAAATCCGTGCAGAGTTACGGTTGGTGGAGGAAGCCAGCTATTACCTTATATGGGCCTGATGATCTCCATGGTCTATGCGGCTCTACTTGGCGCATAAATTATTTGTGATTCTACTTAAAATGAGTAGAATTATCTTAGTTTAGATTACATAAAATAAAATCATTTCATGTTAATCCAATACAATGAACACAAGATAGTTTATGATAATGTTTCTTACCAGTAGATTGTTTACTTTAGTTGAGTTGAGTCGACATCATGAATGTACTACTGTACTAATTATGCAAAACATAAATTTCACAGACTGCTCAAAATGTGTAGCAAACAGTTCAGAATTCTAGCTAGCCTTAAAGATTTTAAAGCTGCACTGGTTGTAAGTGGAACGTTTATCTGTAACTGTTTTGTTAGAAGTGATGACTTAATCATAATATTGTACACCCTGCATAATTTTGCATCAGCTGTGTGTAAGCCATATTCGTGTGACAATACACATTGTATGGTGCAGTATACATATATATGCACAGAAATTGATTATTGGATCGGCATCTAATAATCAGCACCCCAAAGTTATGACATCATTTTATTAATTACAATACTAGTTATTTGATAGAATAAACCTCTAATAGACAAGTACAATGTTTATCATTCTCTAATATTGGTATTTTTTATATATTTTCTCTGCATACATTACTGGTTGTCTGTTCGTAAAAAAATTAGCCCAGTTACAGCAAGTTCAGGGTTAATATCGAGACATATTTTTTCTCTAGTGCTTCTCAGTACTGAACAAGTTTATTTTTTTACTCAAATCACCCCCTCTATTTTTTTTCACTACAATTACACATTATTCTTTTTAGTGAGCCAACACGCAGAAAACAGAATGTGTGTTGAAGTGATATATTTTATCCGTTTTGGATTAAATCAACTAATACCTGAAATAAGAACATCCAGTACATTTTTAATCAAATTGAACTTTTCAGACACCATTTTGGATTTTTATCAAGGAAAATTTGCATACTTTATACAATACCACATTTTTAGGTCTTTGCACATCAATTCAGAACGTGTTTTATCAATCGCGCAGTACATTGACCTTATTTTCGTAAAAACAAAATAGATATGATAGTAAAATTCGAATCGAATCAAAGAACATTGATTCTTTTCTTCATAAAAATAACCAAGGAAAATTGACAATGTAATTGTACTTCAAAGATGTATGTGGATACTTCTTCATATTATGTTCATAACCTTTGTGGGTTCAGTAATTTCATGTTTAACACTTAATAAATCAATGTGAAAAACAATTTGAGTATATTGTAAAAATGATTGTAAATGGGTGTAATATCAGCTATGTGTGTCCCTCCCTCCCTCCTCCTCCCCTCCTTCGCCCCTGTGCGTGCCTCCCTCCCTCCCTCCCCTCTCTCCCCCCTCCCCCCCTCTCTCTCTCTCTCTCTCCTCTCTCTCTCTCTCTCTCTCTCTCTCTCTCTCTCTCTCTCTCTCTCTCTCTCTCTCTCTCTCTCTCTCTCTCTCCTCTCTCTCTCTCTCTCTCTCTCTCTCTCTCTCTCTCTCTCTCTCTCTCTCTCTCTCTCTCTCTCTCTCTCTCTCTCTCTCTCTCTCTCTCTCTCTCTCTCTTCTCTCTCTCTCTCTCTCTCTCTCTCTCTCTCTCTCTCTCTCTCTCTCTCTCTCTCTCTCTCTCTCTCTCTCTCTCTCTCTCTCTCTCTCTCTCTCTCTCTCTCTCTCTCTCTCTCTCTCTCTCTCTCTCTCTCTCTCTCTCTCTCTCTCTCTCTCTCTCTCTCTCTCTCTCTCTCTCTCTCTCTCTCTCTCTCTCTCTCTCTTGGCCATCGCCCCAAAATACAAGTCTAGCTATTTGGATCCTTACGTTGTAGGGTGACTGTGAAAAAAACCGACATATATTAAAGCGTCCGATGTCCCAGCAGCCCGGCGGTGGCAGTCCTGTATGGGCGAGTACCTACGCTTGTTAGCGAAATTTCAAATGTACCCCTTTTCATATTTCAATGAAAAGAAAAATATTTAGTGAATCTGGGAGAAAAGCCCAGCAAGAAAATCCCCATATTTCCGAAATCAAGAAGCTTTTCGGGACGTTCATCCCCGGGCCATCGTCAGGGAGTTTCTTCGGGGAAGAGGAAAGAGAGAGAGAGAGAGAGAGAGAGAGAGAGAGAGAGAGAGAGAGAGAGAGAGAGAGAGAGAGAGAGAGAGAGAGAGAGAGAGAGAGAGAGAGAGAGAGAGAGAGAGGGGGGGGAGGGGGGAGGGGAGAGAGATTGGAGGGATCGGAGGGATGAGAGGGTGGGTGGGAGGGAGGAAGGGACAGAGAGAGATGGGACGGAGGGAGGGAGGGCGGATTGGAGGGCGGGAGGGAGGGAGAGATGGGAGGGAGGGGAGAGAGAGAGAGAGAGAGAGGGGGGAGAGGTTGGAAAAATGGCATCCTACCCCTATTCTCGGAGGATGATTTGAAAAGGTACCCCCTTTTACGATTCCACGCGTACTGACCTTGATGGCCGGCGAAAAACACCCCATTGAAAGTTTCCGTGAAATTCCTAACAGCATGCGTACCACTTTGTCAGAGATTGCCACCACCGGGCTCAGCCGTGCCTCTTTTATATGGCCTCAGTTTGCAACCGTCCAAACTCTTTTCTCCGTCTTGCAGCCATTGTACGCGCTGCACCATTTCTACCACGCCGAGCCTTTTTAGGTCATTTAGCATTACTGTAACGCGTGCCTACAGATAATACAATAGTCCGAATTATTCCTTATCACTGTACACTCAAGGTTAAATCGAACGACTTTCGCTTTGTCAATGATGACGTATTCGTAGATTAACCAAATTTCAAATTTGCCTAACTTTGCACTACTTTTGATTCAGTTGTCTAATTATTATGCACTGACATCGATTTGAAGGTAACTTGAATGAAAACAACTCGTGATATACATGTATGCTGGTGTAACAGAAGGGCTATTTTGTGTCATTCAGGGATATACAACATGTACGGCTTTTTCTGCCGTGAATAGCTAATTGTGTATTAACAATATACTGAGACGAATCTGCCAATGAGCTGATTCCACGATCCCGAAATAGGGGTGACATCATGAGTTTGATCATGACGTGCAAGTAGTTGAATAAACTCTGAAGAGGAGTGTAAGGTCGTGACCAAGGCGACGCAGCAGTTGAGTGGACGTCTTAAGCTTGAACATAAGGTGAGTCTCTCCCTCAGTTATAATGTCAGAGTAGATCCGAAATACTCGAAGCGATACGGTAATTGAAATGCAGTGCTCACCCTTGACATGTCTCAAAAACTTGTCATAAGTCTGACATTCTTTTTGAAGAACAGTGCCTTGCGCACAGGTACAGGTATGGCCAGTGCAACGCTTCGGTCAAAGCTTTATTTTTTTTAAACGATTCACAGTTGTTAGAAGACTGAATAAAACGTTATTTGAAAATTGTCAACAGTTAGACCGTTTGAGAGTTTTGAGACTCATTTCAACTCGTTGACGTCTGAAAAAAAACAAAGCGGCTTAACCTTGCAATATCAAGAACAATGTCATTGTATCTATGCTACCGACCAGGTTTCCCTTTTTTTCCAAACTGACCCTGACCCTTGATCTACATTATATATACGTATACTATGGCAGAACCCCACGTCCGCACAATGGATGGTAGGGCATACAGAAGTTATTTTCACAAGTGATTCGGTTTATTCTACCGTCGTACAATTCAGATTCTTAGTTGTCTAGACCTAATAGTCTCATTGTCATATTTTGAACCATCTTGCGACAAAGATCGATTATGTTTACAAATGGAAAGTAGTTGAAGTGTTGTTTACTTGTTTGCAGTGAAATACCTAACTAATTTGCATAGTTATATGATCGACTAATTTGCATAGTTATGGCATTTGCGATGGTCAAGAAAAATAGTGAAATGAACCAACAATATTTTTTCAAAATGCATGTAACAACCTGAAAGACGCGTATGTGCTCAAAACAAGTGAATTTATTTGCTTATTTTCATCAGGGATTGGTTTTGTTTTATAATTAGGATCTATTTTATCTCAATTTATCTCATTTGCATAGCCAACTGTGAAAATACCGATATTATTATTTCTGACTGCAATTCAATGTACACAGTGGTACATATGTAACAATGTCATATCCAAAACAACTGACCTCAAAATACTTATATTGTTTGCAGAAATCTGTAGTCGATAGGTCGATGGTGGCACATTCTTTTAACGGTTAAGATCTGTGTAATGTTACCTATCCAGGTTACGGAGACACACGCTCAGATATAATCTAGTTCCTATACAGTATCGTTACGATTTATACCTTTACTCATAGTCTAGGTCCAATACTGTATCGTTATGATTTATACCTTCACTTGCAGTCTAGTTCCTATACAGTATCGTTACATATTGCACTCTACTTACTGAAGCACAGTCATTCGTTACTTGATACTGGTAATAACTCAATCCTGGCATTTAGATATAATATTTGATGACATCATTGTTGGTACACATCAACAAATCTGTGGAAATCCCTGTCATTACATGAACAACGTATGAGTTAGATGGTTGGCAAAAAGTGACACGTCACGGCTACATAAATCATTGTAAACACTATACTTGACTAGTTTAGCCATGGTTTTATGTAAAGTATTTTGTATTACTTAAACAATGAACTGTAGAGCAATGAACTGTAAGCAAACATTGGCTGGACATGTATGTAGGGACAAATACCAGTATTGGCCGGGCATGTATATGTACACCCATACAGCCAGAAAGAGAAATGAATTTGGTTCATTGACAATGATTCCTCAAAAGAACAAGAACAACAGCAGCAACAACAGAACATTTTGCATGCCTGAAGTGACCTTTACCGTCCCATATTCGCAACATTAACCGCCAAGTTTAACAACGTCACATTTATATGTCTCTAAGATAGTTACAACTGTAGTTAGTGAGTTAGCGGAGGCTACATATATATGTCCATCCATTAAATATTGCTGGGTGCAGCCCTCCAACAATTTCCATTCTCGTCTGTCTCTTGACCATTTTGGCCCCCAGATTCCCATAGTCATGTACACTCAGAAAACACACTAACGTTCGCCTCTGCCAAACCCATGTTGTGCAGAGGCTACGCTTGAAATAATTTCGTATTTGCATATGACCCACCCGTGTAATTCATCACGTGGGTTTTCTCTAACTAAAAATATATCGAGCAACACGATAAACTATGTCATCGATATCGTTTGTTCAAATTAAACGTTTCCAGTGATTTTACCAGATCCATGTGGTACTCACGATGCTGAAGTTATCTGCGAAAACGAATAAAAATGCATTCAAAAACGTAAACGTAAAAGTAAAGGGTTCGGGTAACTGACCGCAACTGACCTATTTCAGTTCAAATTTCGAAAACAGTTTTTAAATCGTAAATGTTAATAAACAACATTGTACTTTTGTCGTAATGACTATGACTAAATCATTTTAATAATAGACAATTCACTAAAAGACGTTTCCTTTCATGAGTTATTATGAAAGCGAGTTATTTTTTCAGTTGCGGTCAGTTACCCGAACCCGTTTACGTTTACGTTTTTCAATACGTTTACCAATTCGTTTTCGCAGATAACCAGTATCGTGTGGTACTCCATATTTGGGGCATGAACGTGTCCCTCATAAAATTGTAATTTGGGCCCCACTTAGTCGGCTAGTTGACGAATTGAAAAGGTGTATAGCGTGTAAAAGTGGTGTGAGTTTTTGCGCATTTATAAAATATGATGCGTGACCTATTCGTCGATTTTCTTTCTGTAAAAAGTAATCAATTTTTTCCAAATCTGAAGATGGTTTGTCATGAAAAGTAGGTGAAAATTAAAGTAAATGTTGACAATGTTCGACGTAATTCATACTGAACAATTAGTTCGTACGTAGTTGCAACGTATGAATATAGGGTAAGCCGGGCCTGGCTTGCACGAGATCTCGCTGTACACGAGCCAACAGACCACGAGACTTCCAAAAGTGCTTTTGTCGTCAAAACCTATCATTGTTATGACTCTTTTTGTGCACCAGCTTGGACTGCACCTGTAGCGCAACTGGTGGCCGAAAACGGTGTGCGTGTACGTGCTGTACTTCAAGTGGGAGGCAAAATCAGTTTTGGGATGTCCAAAATGTGCAGGGTCAAAAGTTTTTAACATATAGTAGCAACCAAAGTAAAAACCGCGTGTAAACTCAGCCTGGTCCCTTTAACTTAAAATGAGGTCACCAGTGGAATCATAAATTCTCGTGTACCATGGCCATGTACCCCCATTAATCTCCTCTTTGACACTTTACACTCAACTGATCACAATATGTCAATGCCTATAGTTCTCTCTTCATTCAACCGACAAGAGCTAGGGTTAAAACTGGTAGGCTCAATTGAGAAGAGAATTTAATATACTTTTAGACCACAGGATGAAATTCAACCGTAAAGGAACTCTGACAACGTTAATAACAATATAATTACGTACAGTATGTGAGCACACATTAATCAACACCGTGTTTCAACTCGCTTAAGTCATCATCTAAAACTTCAACAATATCTCTTGTAGCAAATTTTAAAATATCACCAATATTTCTGCACGTACGAGCAGCGAACGTAATAACACACAGCCCAGAAGCAATTCTGAGCCTATGAAATGAGTAAGTTATCCACCAACAAAAATTACTGTTATTACATAGTACTTAAACCGAGCAGTCAGCTCAGCACGTATGGTTAAACTCTACTATAGTCATCACAACGAATCACAAATGATTTGTAACCATGGTAACGGTCAAGTGTAAGTAATGTACCGTATTTCTGTGTACATTATAGTCTTCATTTAAACGCGAATGTTCTTCGAGAAATTCTGTTTCGTTCCTCTTTAGTTCAAAAGCGTTATTATTTCTAGTCTCTTGACCGTTCTTATGTCCTCTTTCGGTTACGAGACGATGATTTCGATCGCGTTTTTCCACACATAACAATGTCATTATCGTGGTCGTATTTCAAACGTTTTAATGTTCAGTCCGTTCTCAGTTCTGTCTTAAAGAATTATGGCATGTCTTTTACGTTCCTTCCATTCATAGGCGTATTTTCATACCACTTTGTGTTCGATACGCACGTATTGGTACAACTTCTCAGGCATGTCTTCTGCCATTGTGCAAAAATGTCTCGGGGTAGCTGTTCCATCGTACAAATATCCGTTGTCCAATTCCGGTTGTCAATCTAAAGTCAGTTATGGGGTCTCTACCAATACATGAGGATCCCAACGAAATATCTATATTACAACAATACGGGACCAGAACGGCACATCGTGAATAAAATATATAACTGCTCGACAAGATTTATTCAACCAGTGCCATGGTCTTTTGAACTTCACACTGGCCACCTCTCCGAACGAGATGGTTACCTTTCCTCATCTAAAGCCTTTCCGGCCTTTATTATTCAAAGTCTTACTTCAGAAAGTTTTCACATTTCTACTATCAAACAATGATGTCATAATATCTTGTATTGGATGTATAAGGACGCGATGCAGTCATCGGTGATAATTAACTTTAAATCGTCAGCGAAATTCTTACTTGTCGTATACTAATCTGCTCTTTTTCAGACTTTACACTCTGCTGATCACAATATGTCAATGCCTATAGTTCACTCTTCATTCAACTGATAAGAGCTAGGGATAAAACTATTTGTCTGGTAGCTCAATTTGCGAAATGAATTTAATATATTTTGTAGACAAGAAGACGAAATTGCCGAAATAGTTAATATTCAAATATTGGTTCGTGACAATAATATGTACGATTTGTATGTAAAATCCCTTTATCTGCTTTTATTTATTAGAAATAGACAGTGTGATAATAGGGAACTTGCAAACCCGCGCCATCTTGAATATCCTGACTGTTGCATCATGGGAAATGTGTTGATAAATTTCAATCAAACAATATCGTAAACAATTACAATGTTTGTAATAACCACAAATAAACTAGTCGTGGTCATTAACCATTATAGGAGGTTTATTCCATCGATAGCTCCAGATCAGGTATTATACTACAACAACAGACAATCCCATAATCCTTTGCATCTGAGCATGCTCAGTCTGGATTGCGAGGTCCCGATTGGCGCCTGTATACATACAGTTAACATCCACGTCTTGGAGCTTTGAATTATAATATTTCATAAGTATGCTTCTCATGTATCTTTGTCTTCTTCTTCCTTCAGGTTTCCAGAGCAGCAATGAAAAAAATCGTACTTTCTCTGGTGGTGTTAGCCTTTGCTTGTATGGCATTGGCTGATGACAAGTCGGCCTATCTTGATATGACCTACCGTTACAACGCGGAAACACTCCATCATCCGGTTCATCCGGATTTTAACCTGACTGTGTTAATACGTGGTAGCGAAGAGTTTGGAATCTATATAGAAAGTAACAGTATATGCTTGGCAGAGCACACCGGTACCCATATTGACGCCCCATCGCATTTTGCTGAGGTCAGTTATCTCAATGTCGCTGTGATTACGTACATAATGATATCAATAAGGCCAAATAAAAAAAATTGTGTGTTTCCGAAAACCAGACCGACCCTCGTTTAGGCCTCCGACCCTAAACACTTTTTGAAACATTTAAAACAGAAAGATAATAAATTCTTTGTCTTCTTCACCTTCATGCACGTCTGTTTTCTTTCCCCAGTGATATCTGTACATATTTTATCAAACCTATCACTAAGGGGTATTCTGACCGACATTTTGTTTATTTTTGCGTCGAGCAATATTTTTTCCAAAGATAAATTTAGTTAAAAAGATCATCTGATTTACAAACAGAGTAAACACTCGAGCTCAGTCCATTTGATAATCTAATATGCTAATTCATTGCTAACTAATTTACATAAAGTCAAACAACATGACTCGGGTCAACAGCTAGGTCATATTATATATTATATTATACCAGTATATTGATGGTGGAAATCGAGGGATCTGATTGGTCTAGACATCGAACTAGCGCGTCTAAAACGAGTGATAATGCACTGCTGGTACGATAATGCACTGCTGGCACGCGTCCAAATTTTGTTCGTCTACGAGCGTTGAGTTGTAGTCCGCCTTGATACTGATAGTGAACTCTTCGAATTGTCAGAGGAGGATTTTCTCTCAATGAGACAATATTTTATGAGAAATTATGAAGGAAATTTCGAAAGCAACCCAGTCATCGCGTATTTGTTCAAATCATCGCCTACTACATGTACTAAGGGACCGGACAGAATTTACGGCAGGGGGGGGGGCCTGGGGAGAAATTATCTCTGACTTGGTTTTTTTCCTGGCCCCCCCATCCACTGTGACCAAAATTTCACAGCCCCCCCTTTCAAAAGTATAAAAATTTCATGCCCCCCCCCCAAAAAAAAGAAAAAAAGTGCACAATATCCTGTCCCCTACAATAACTAAAAAGAGTACAAATTTTTTTGTTACTGTAGTAGACTGTCGACAGTCGCTCGCGCCTTTTTCCCCCCTACGTTTTATCTAAACTCCGATCCGGCGCAACACTAGTCTAATCGCAAACTGATATCGAGGGCCGAAGGCCCGAGTCACAGTGATCGAGGGCCGAAGGCCCGAGCGACTCGCTTGGGCCTTCGCAATTCGGCCCTCGAAATCAGTTTGCGATTATACTAGTGTTGCGCCGGACCGGAGTTTAGATAAAACGTAGGAAAAAAAGGCGCGAGCGACTGTCGACAGTCTGTTACTGTAGCACAACTGTAATATTTCTTTTGGTACTACTATTATGTTACTATTTCAGCCCAAACAACTTAGTAGTTGTAGAGGAAGTTTTTTAGAAAACAAAACAAAATAAAACATTTTGACCATACATGTAATCATACACATGTGGTATAATCTTGTTTATTTCCCAACTAGACACCATAAGTAGTCATCACTTAATACCAAGGCATTTGATGTGGTGGTTTTAACTGTCATTCGCTGATACATACACAGAAACACAGACACAGAGTAAACACACATTCACATGCGTGATTTGTGAAAAACTGTAGTGGGGAAATTTGTGGGGAGTATCTAAGGACATCACATCACCTACATAGTGTATTCAAATATCTATTTATACTCATAACACAATAACTATCTAATGTCAGACATTTGTGATGTCATGAAGTGCTAGCAAACTAAGGATTTTATGCACACTGAGGTCTGACAAATATAGCTTTCACTTTCCTACACCAAATGCATTACCAATACATATGTAAATGTAAGACATTTGTGACTTCATGAAAGTGCAAAAAAATTCAGAATGTTGTGGAATACTTAGATGTAATCAATATGCTTTCAGTTCCAAAACCATACATATTTAAACCTATAGTGTCAGGCATTTGTGACTTCATGAAACATTGGCTTGGTTTAGTGAAAGCCAAACAAAATGATGTTTCTCATATAAGTGACATTGCAAGAAGATTCCCACAGAATGAAGTTGTTGTTAGCGAACGACACAGGAAGACAAGGAGAAAGAAGGAAAATAAAAGAAAAGTAAGAAGATGGAAAGAGAAAAGAACAATTAGTCAAGCAAAAAGACTGTTGTTAACTGTTTTTAGTGAGCAACTTGTGTATAAGGTTGTAGGAAAATACAGCCAGAAGGCAACTACCAAAGTTAGTGCAAAGTCACAGATGAAAAAACACAGACATCTAAATGCTTTACAATATTTAGTACAGATAGATGCATTTGATGATGCTGAGGAGGGAAATAGTTTAATTTCACTTGTTTTAGATAGAAAGAAAGACAAGTCTTGCCTCACATCTTCAGACTGTAGTGAGTCTGAGAGTGAAACTCAAGAATAGTGTCAAGGAAAGAAATAAAACACCTATCTAAATTAATCTGGCCAGACGTTTTTGTATTGACATTTTTCACCAAAAGGTCACTTTTTAATCACATAAATTACAGGTCCTATGCTAGTATATTACCATATATATATATGTATCCTTGATGGTAATTACACACTGAACCTGTTTCCACAGTGCTAAAATGTATGTATGTATGTATGTATGTATGTATGTATGTATGTATGTATGTATGTATGTATACATATGTGTGTGTGTAAGTGTGTGTGTGTGAACAACTTGGAGTATATAAGAGTAATTCAGGGTGTATCAAATTAATCTTGAGTAGTGTTTTTATGCTTCACTAAATATGTACATACAAACGTACACACTTCCATTTTAATACATAAATGAAAGTGTAGACATTCAATATTAAAGGCGATATCAAGTGCTATCTCATGCAATGCTAACTTTTCTAACATATTCATTTTTTTCAATGACAAAATATTTCGCGGCCCCCCCTTTCAAACCATGAGAATTTTCATGGCCCCCCCTTCAAGCCTCCCATTTTTTTCATGGCCCCCCCAATTTCTCCCCAGGCCCCCCCCTCTGCCGTAAATTCTGTCCGGTCCCTAAGGTCAAGGTGCTCGGCATGCACGAGATCGGTCCCAGCCTCGGCGCGCCTGGAGTGGAAACATTGGTGAGCTGTCCTGTCCTGTCATAAAAATGAAGCAAGTGAAAGAGGTTACACTGGCCGACTTACCATTAATCTAAATAGAAATTTGTCTGGGATCCTGTCCTAGCGTATCAGTCATCAATCCGAGAGGGAAATCCTCAAACCCGACAACCTGTCTATCACTTCACCGAGTCACGAATTCGGCCGGGAGCGATCGAAGCGAGTCACGAATTCGGCCGGGAGCGATCGAATAAACCACTTCAAGTATATACCTTGAGTCAAACAGGTTGTTTATTCATCACTGTGCACTTTTAATGAGTCGATCAATGTACAGATTATCCCTAGCTAGAAACGACGAGCAGATAAAATAAATCCAGTCGCTCCACGACGTTCACATTGAGGCCAAGATCAGCTGTCTTGAAAAGCAGCGTTATTGTTATGCAAATTAGACACAGAGGCGCATACTATGAAACGAGAAAACGTTAGTTCTTATCTTGTTTCCGATATTATCAATATACTAGTATAATATAATAGCGATAAACCACCCCCTGGGGAAGGTATACCACTCGGTTTTGACCAGTGAACTCAATATATGCACTCGCTATCGCTCGTGCATATATTTCGTTCACTGGTCAAAACCTCTTGGTATACCATCCCCAGGGGGTGGTTTATTGCTTAATTTTACCAAACTTGTCGCCAATTGTGTCACCTATGTTGTCTTTAGGTAATGGTAATGGTATATTAGAAACCAATTAGAGATTTGTTTTCAGAATTAACTATTCATTTCGTTAGGACATGAAACTATATGTTAAGATTCCAAGGTGCACGCGGCATCCACTATTTCTCGTTGTGAAACATCACAATTTTCGCGATTAATTTTTTCTCGAATGCATAAAAAAAAGTTGAAGGTCAACAATGAAAAACTAGATGGGGTCGGGTAACCGGAACCAAACAATTTTTTTTAGGCCTAGTTCATTTTAAAAAGTCGGATAAAATGGAGCTGACAGTATTAGAGTTTAGAATGTTAGCGTAAAGGAGAAAGTTCTTGATTTATTAGTGGCATTAGCATGTGCAAATTTGTTACTACATTGACGGCTAGGTCAAGTCTCCAGTACCCTTCACCATGAGAATCTCACTAGGAAATGTATACTTTTTTCTTACAGGGGAAATGGCGTATCGATGACGTGCCACTAGAGTCATTGATCGGACCAGGAGTACGAATTGATATCAAATCAAAGGCTGATGCTAATGCAGATGCGCTAATGGAGGTTTCGGACATCGAGGCCTGGGAAGAGACTTATGGTAGAATCCCCGAGGGCTCTATCGTGATGGTGTACACTGGCTGGGGCAGTCGATGGGGCGACAGGGTTTGTACTAAAGCATTTTCTTCTGTAAGGCCCAGTGGTTTGTAATATCTTTCCTCCTACAAGGATGGGACACAAGTTTTGAACATCTGTCGTCCACTTTGGACCTCTTTTGTGACTTTATATACCCTGACCAGTTCTCTATATTGTTTTATAATAATTTTGTTTCTAGTAGGAAAACACACTAAATTAGTTTTTTAAATCAAAATCTAAAATAAATACTCATTTCATACAATTGGTCTCTCTAAAATATTGTTGGTGACACGATTGTGAATACCTTACCACTACCTACCTTTGGATACGATGTATTGCCGTCATGAAATATCCTGTAGGCAACTTAAGTTGACAGTAACATATTCCCCACTTGGAGGACCCCTCAACATTTCTACATATCAAATCTATGTGATACCGGTAAATCATTTCCTATACCCTAAGGATTAAATAAAAATAAGAAGTGTGTAGTCGTCTTAACTTTGTACATGTACAAATTGAGTATGAGTTTAGGGAATTGACTGGTATGGAATAGTATTAAAGCAGAACAAAGTTTAGGCTGATGTTGTCCCAGTTGTTTTATTAGTCCAGTAAGTCACGAAAAGTCATTTACATCGTGTACCTCTCTGAAAATAAGAAAATGACATTCAAATTAGATTCTTGCGCAGACCTCTGTACACTGGGGTGGGAAATTCAGTGCGGTGGCACCAGCATGGGCACCAATCCCAGAATTCCCCACCCCAGTGCCTAGCAGTTTGTTCATGGCCAATTTGAATATTCTAATTTGTCTTAATTTTAGCGAGATACCGCAGTGGTGAAAGTAATTTCTCGTGACTTACCATCATCAACTTAAGCAGTTAGACTCGCCTTTGTTCCCCTTTAATTAGCATGCATCTGTGGTATGCTACTTCAATATCAAACAAGGAGAAACCCACACTTGCTTTTCTCAAAGAATAATCAACATGTCATGTTTACTTACAGCTTCGTTACTTAGGCACAGAGACAAGAAACGCGTCGCTGCTCCATTACCCTGGAATTACTGGAGGTGCAGCCCAGGCTTTGTTAGACAGAAAGGTGAAAATTCATCTATCTGAAAGCTTATTATTCACTTTTCATTGTCGTTGTTGTATTTGGCACTTTGTAGTTTTTTGACATTCTCAAGCCACTCGTACACAGACAGACAGACAGACAGACATATGTACATGCATACGTACGTACGTACGTACGTACATACATACATACATACATACATACATACATACATACATACATACATACATACACACATACATACACATTCATCATGTATATAAAGAATGAGAGAGAGAGAGAGAGAGAGAGAGAGAGAGAGAGAGAGAGAGAGAGAGAGAGAGAGAGAGAGAGAGAGAGAGAGAGAGAGAGAGAGGAGGAGAGGGAGGAGGGAGGGAGGGAGATAGAGAGCGATGTTTGTTTATTTCCTTGGTATTCCATACTCCATCCACCTTATTCATTAAATAATTTGCACATATATTCCCATCTCTACCAATTGTATGATATATATAGCATATGTCATTTCTTCTAGATGTGTAAAATGGTGTTTCTATTTGTCTCCACTAGGTAATAACAGTAGGAATTGATACTCCTTCAATGGACAATGCGCCATCGACAACATTTTCAGCTCACATAACTTTACTATCAGCTAACATACCAAGTGAGTTTCTGCCAGGTTATTTCATAAAAACCATCATGTTGGTTTTTGTTTTTTTAATTGTGTGTGTGTGTGTGTGTGTGTGCCGTATTTTGCACAATAATAACACAAATTTAAAACAGTCTAATTTAAGGTTTATTAAGCTTTGATTTGGACGAAGTCTGTCCATTTTATTCTAGCATTGACATTCTGAATTTTGCACCACGTTTTTAGTTATTTTCAATAAAGGTTTTAGAAGAGAGGTTTACCTCTGATAAACAAGTAAGAGCTTAAGCATTTCTTTCTCAGCAGATAAACCAAGGTATATAAATTTGAAATATGGTAATGACAATGGTATGATTTACACAGCTCTCTGTATTATTGATTTCAACAATTGCATCCAGTTTTTAGCTGTACCAAAACATATGGTGCTGTGTTGCTATGATGTTACAGACACGACACAGGTCATTTACAGAACTTTACCTTGTACAATATCTCGGTTAAAGAGAACTTTATAAGTGTGTTTTGGATTTTATCTTTCTCGCGGTTTTGATTTTTGGACACATAATTTCGTAAAAAATATATTTATGAAATATTCAAATTAAAAATATCTAAGCATTTGAAAAGAAAAAAAAAGAAGTAACATTATTAATTGTGCTCTGAATTTTATTCAGAAAAAATAACGATTACTTTTCATATTTTGTGTTCGTTTATTTCTTGATTTCAGTACTTGAAAACGTTGCCAACGTCGATAAGTTGCCGAACATAGGATCTACTATTTTTGCACTTCCTATGAAGATCGATGAGGGGAGTGGAGCCCCCGTGCGTATCATTGCCACTGGGTGGCGTTCTGATGTTCCAAATCCGTGCAGTACTGGAGCGGGACACCAGCTCTTACCTTATATGGGTTTGATGGTCTTCATGCTCTGTGCCTCTCTATTTCGTACATAAGGAATAATTATTGCAATCTTATGATAATTAACAATTTCATTTTAATAGAAGAGTTTTCTAATTTTTGATTGAAGAAAATTAACAAAAGCTACATAGACTAATGGAACGTCATAATATAGATATGTAACCAAACACTTTGTTAACATTATTCAATCAATCAATCAATCAATCAATCAATCAATCAATCAATCAATCAATCAATCAATCAATCAATCGATTGTTATTAACATTATTCCTGACAGCATATACATAAAGAAGTGATATTATTAATAGTTAATCTACAGTTAAATGTACCTTTCACAAATTGCTCAAAAGATGTAGCAAAAAATGATAGCCCTTTCGCCTTAAGTGGAAAAAGGAGTTGTTATTTTACTGCGCATGCGCACCTCTGCCGTATAGGTTTATTTTAAGTGGCTATATGGATGAGGGTTGGGTATTTATTTTGGGGTTTTAATTCATCGTTAACAAAATTTCATCATGGCTTACTAATTGAAATTTCAATGTGAAACAAGTCCTTGTTTGTAACTTAGTAAATTGCAAAAGATCGATAAATGTGTAAAATCGTTGTTATTGTACGTACAGTAACAAACGTTTTGCACATGTTTTTAGCTCTTTTGCAATCTATTTGAGTTACAAACAAGGACTTGGCATGTGTTGTTACACATTGAATTCGAAAGTGGTAAAATTGTTCTATAAATTAAAAACCCAAAATAAATACCCAATCCCATTGCTCATCCACATTGCCAACTTAAAGCTCAAACTACATTTACTTTCAAGAAAGGACATGATACTTTTCAGTCATTTAGAAGTTTTTTTTTAAATTTAATTTGTCGTTGGTCGTGACTATTCCTAAGAAGTCAAGGCAGACATTTATTTTCCTTTTACAACAATCTAAATGAATGAATGAGATGATAATCAGGATATTTATATTGTAATCGTTTCCATAAACGTTAACGCTGACAGTTTCACTTCATGAAATCCAAGAACATATACTTAATAATCCATCAAATGTTTACTCTACCACTAAGATTTACATGAATACTAGTTGTATACTATGTTTTATACTGTAGTTATATCACATACTAGTGTACTGATAAAATTCCTTTAGAATATTGTAATATTTAACCTGAGTAGCTTCAGTATTTTTATGTCAAACACTTCAATACAACGTAGGAAAAAAATATTGGCGTACACATTACTTTTGCACAACAAGCATAGATAAACGCATACATACGCGCGTGCGTGTGTGCACACACACACACATACATACATACATGTACATACATGTGTACACACACACACATACATACATACATACATACATACATACATACATACATACATACATACATACATACATACATACAAAAGCGAGAGAGAGAGAGAGAGAGAGAGAGAGAGAGAGAGAGAGAGAGAGAGAGAGAGAGAGAGAGAGAGAGAGAGAGAGAGAGAGAGAGAGAGAGAGAGAGAGAGAGAGAGAGAGAGAGAGAGAGAGATTTCCAGTTGGATATTTCGACACCCAATTCGTCATTTAGGTAAGTATGGCTGTGAATGTCTGCGAGTGTGCTCATTATGTTTGTGTGCAATGTTAAAAAAAAACTACTCGCCTACATAAGGGTGACCCTAATTTGTTTCCAAATTTTCAGCTCCTAAATCAAAACTTCGCGAAAACACGGGGCGTCGCAGTCACACGTCAACGAATGGTTATCTCTATGTAGTCGATGAGGGCGCGCAGTACAAGGTACATGTACAAACAAAATAACTCGTTTAGCATTTAATTTTAGTAATGCCTTGCTCCGAAGACTGTGAGAGAGTCTAAGAACATGCCAATATAGTATAGAAGCTGGGAAAGGGTCTGTTACCAGGAATCCAAGAAAAAAAGAAGATAGAGGGGAAGAAATACAGAGGCAGAGAAACATGAAGATGTTTTTTTAGTTTTATAGGTTTTTTAAAAATCGACCGAACGTTGCCATGAAAAAGTAAGGAGAAACATAACATAATAGGATCACGTACCCTAATGTACACCCTATATCGATGTACATATTTCTTTTCACCCAAGAACGGTAAAATAAATAAAGGCATGGCGATGGAATGTGACGTATTTTAAAATCGAAAGGTACAGTATGCTGTACTTCAGCTTATTAGTTTAACTGAATACTTCTTAGTTTGTAAAACAATTGACTAAAAGGTTCGTCGTTGTTGACCTTCCACATCACTGCCCCTTGATGTATGTTTGGTGCCAGTGACAACATTAGGGTGCACAAAAGAGCAATATAAACAAATCTTAAACTAACTGTGTAATAATTAAGGGGCGCGGTGTGATCAATAGTTCAGTCAATGGAAAAAAAACAATTCTGTTAGTCAGGCTCAGACGTCCCATCACAACTTCTAAGTTATCTAACTATTGAAATTGACCAAAATTGAAACCTGTTTCGGACAGTGCAATCAATTTCAAATCAGCATGTAGTGATAAATTGTGCTATAGATAGGAAAAAATTGCACTTTCACTGAAACATTAATATATTTTAGTGCCATGCATTTACTGTATACCGAAAATTCTTCCATTTCTCAGTTTAGCATTTTAAAGAAATAATTGTATCTAGGGGTACAAAAACAGATTCCATTAAAAGGAAAATCGTTGGAACCGTAGGTCGGATGAGAATAAAAAGGAACACATGCCAATTTCGTTGTGTACACCTAACGTAATATTATTTAAAGATGTGTGTGACGTCACATAAAAAACAAAGCAGCGGTAATTGACCTT
Source organism: Glandiceps talaboti (assembly GCF_964340395.1). Classification (NCBI taxonomy): domain Eukaryota; kingdom Metazoa; phylum Hemichordata; class Enteropneusta; family Spengelidae; genus Glandiceps; species Glandiceps talaboti. The sequence continues at coordinate 18,419,170 of NC_135562.1, read as the reverse complement.
TTGAACACCCTAACCTGGTTTGAACTGATGACTACCTCACAAGTGCAAGTCAATCCTACCTGTACACAGACGAGGGCTTACATTCAGCATACGACCTAATTTGACGCTTTTCATTCTGTCGTGATAAACCTGCCAACTGTTTGAGCGATGTACATATTTCAAATGAAAATTACAACAGCATCCTTACATAATTTGCTATGAGTTAGAGGGTCTTATTTTAAAGTTTACTTAGTATACTTCCAAGTCTTCGCTAAGACAGCGTGCACGCGTGGTCGACGTCTCCACGATTCCGAAGAACGATCCGGTCTTTGTCAGAAAACGGTTTGCCAATCGTACCCTTCACAACGTTTGCTGAAGCTATTTCCACCGGTAAGTTATAATAATTTGGATGTCGGATTATCGGTGATATTTTCAATCACTACTCTTTTAAAACCACTGCACCGTCGATCAATGGACCGTGCACAGATCATCTAAAAATTTAAAGGGAGGAACACTGACAGGTAAAACTCAAGTGGTGGATGGTCGTCGCACAAAATACTTCAGTTTTACTATTTATCAACCATCACACATTAAAAAATGACATGTCCTAAAATATGCAAATATGATGTACCAGTACCATCCATGACATTGACGAGCTCTCAAGAATGAACCAAGAAAAAACGCGCGTAAATTGACATTCCAATGAAACACATGTTTTCACGAGGAAGGCGTGTTCTCGCGTGATTTAACGAGAAGGTATGCAACGTGACTACTGTTGGTCATCAACTTGCATATACCCACTCAAAAACCGCCAGACCGATTGGCTTGATATTTGGTGGGGACATTACTTGTGGTGTTCTTATGAAAAATTGTTCAAATGGAAATGATCGCATCACAGGGGTGTGATTTTGGCCAAAAAAATGTGATTTTTGGTCAAAAGACAAACTCAGAACCCAGGGGGGGGGGTGTGGGGTGGTGGGGTGGTGGTACTCCCACCTATTGGATATACGTATACCCCTTTGGGGTAGGGTTTTTCGCTCTTTGGTCTGACATGAGTACTGTCTTTTGAGAGCTAATGAGTCTAAAATGGGGTCCACATTTCACAATTTTTTATTTTGTTAGGTCTAAAATGGGGTCCTGGAAGGATCTCCTTAATAAATTCTCGACGAGTTCAGGATTTTACCCTGCTAATTCACTGGTTAAAATAGTATGCACACCCCCTGAAATGCTTGGTTCTAGATATCGCCCATATTGTTATGTTAACTGCGCATGTGCAAAAGTTGAAGTCTAAAACGGGGTATTGGATTTGGATCTAAATTGGTCTAAAATGCGGTCTGGGGTTGACAGCATTGGCCACACACCCCTACCAGATCTGGCCAGTGGTACCCCCCCCCCCCCTCTTCGTAGGCTAGGTGAGGCTTGGTCTATTTTCATATTTTGACCACACACATTTGGGTATAAATTATAGATTATTACACTTGATAAATATGTGAAAGTGTATTTATATCCTGAGATACAGAGCTAGATAAATGATTATGTACAAGCCTTGCAACAAACAGTGGTAGTTTGTTATCGAAAGAAATCGGAAAGAACACGGTAAAAAGGAGACGGTTCAAGGTCAGTATAATACTTCCTAAACTTCTAATCGAAAATCTAAAAAGACACGATTTCTCTTTATTCATCTGCGCATTAGTGTGTGAAATTTGAAAATGATAAGTCCATATTTGACGAAATTGAAATGATGATAAATATTTCACCTGTTTGTGAACAGGTAAAAACCTATTTTAAGGCCAAGAAAAAAATTGTTTTCTGGTGAGTTTGAATCACTTAAATACCCTGCCTCGGTCTTCTTTTTTCTTGTGTTTGTCCAGCCAATGCAGACTGCAGATCCAAGGGAAACACAAAATAAGGTTGGCACGAAACCCCTGAAAACAGAGTCTTTCTCAGTGTAGAGCACGAGTATAAAGTAGCGTCATATTGAGCGTCAGATAGCCTCAGATCCGAATACACCCAACGGCAGTGAAGCAGAATCCTTCCCTGTAGTCTAAACGGTATTATTTCAGGTTTGAGTCCGTCGAGTGTCTTCGGATCTGAGGCCATCTGATGCTCAATGTAACATTCATAAGATAACGTTACCTGAATCTGAATCTGGCGCCAACATTATACTCGTTCGATCAATTAATTACTCAAATTGGTCATTAATATTCATCGGATTATTATCAAAACCTAATCAGTTCTTGCCATTCCCTACGGAACATGTCTATGAAATTTCGTTTGAATTGATGCAGCCGTTTTTTCGCAAATGGCGATACAGACACACACGCACTGACACACAGACTTCATTGCTGTATTAAAATCTTCCTTACGGAAGGTAAAAATGTATGTAAATTTGCAAAGCAACAAGACCACGCCCATAGCAACAGCCAAATAATCACGTATATTGCAAAAATAACGAATAGAAAGACATGAATATACAAAAAATGTATGCAAATGTGCCTAGCAACAAGACCACACTTATAGCAACAACCAAATGATCACGTATATTGCAAAGATAACGGGGATTAATAGACAATTGAATAAACATTCTAAAATTGTATGTAAATATGCCTAGCAACAAGACCACGGCCATAACAACAGCCAAATGATCACGTATATTGCAAATATAATATGAGGAATTCATACACAAGTGAACAAAAAGATACAGAAATGTATGCAAATATATCTAACAACATGACCACGCCCATATATAGCAACAGCCAAATGATAGCATATATCGTAAAGATAGCAACATGGTTGGATAGGCAACTGGATAGTCATTCAGCAAATGAAAACCTATTGTTAGCATAGACTAGCATATGGATTAACATTTTTAAAAACTGTACAGTTGTGCTACAACGCCATTGGCAGTATTTTTATTTTATTTTATTATATATATTTTTTCATGTGTGTGTGTCTCGTTCAGGTTTTCCATTGTTTTCCTAATGGTCTGTGTGTTATTTATTTCTTCATATCAGATGTACAGCCATTACAGATTGGAAGAATAGTTTTATATTGTCTTTTTAAGTTGTTGTCAGTTTCCGCACCCACTATTTCTTGCAAAACTTCATGATTTTCACTATTTTATTGTTATTTTTTCTCGATTATGTAAAAAAAAAGTTTAGGGACAGTGTGAAAAACTAGGTGGGGTCAGGCAACCGTAACCAAACAACTTTTTTTTATTTGGCCTTACCAGTGACTTTGAAAACCAAAATAACAATTTATAACTTCCTTATCTCATTAAAGGAAGAAGATCTTAAGAGTCCTGGTACATATAGACCACAACACTGAGGCTAGACAACATGGCATTTGCATCAGGTGATGCCATATATACCTATACCTTTGATTAATGAACGTCTACTTCTCTGTACTGTCTGCCATGAAAGGTACAAATCACCCAAGATATTGAACTGTTTGCACTCTTTCTGTGAGCAATGTTTAAGTAAATGGGCTCGTACATGTACTAACCATGGGAAACCTAGTTGTCCATCTTGTAGAAAACAGTGGACTTTACCTCCTGGTGGCGTGAGTCAACTCAGAGACAACACCCATCTGAATGATTTGATAAACCTCATCACTGAATCGAGTTCGGATTCCCGACCAGGAACGTTCAAATGTGAGCACTGTGGCAAGAACGCCAGTTATTGGTGCCAAGATTGTGATCAGAGTTACTGCAACCAGTGTGACCGTATTCATGTCACTGCTACATTACTGAAAGGCCACGTCAGAATGACTATTGAAGAGTATGAAGAAAAGCAGCACACTAGGCAGAAGCAAGCAAGACTTTGTAGCATTCACCCACGTGAAAAACTTGATATGTACTGTACAACTTGCCAACATCCTGCATGTTACAGATGTTCAGTCAGTAAGCACAAATTACCAAGACATGATGTCATATCCCGAGAGGTTGCTCTTCGGATGGCGAAACCTGTGCTGGAAAGATATTCTGCAGAGCTTACAAGAGATATCATGAAGTTGAAGCATGCTAAAGATTATGTGATGGGCCTGTCTAAGTCTCTACGGAAAAACAGAGACAAAGCTGAATTGCAGATTAAAACGGCCATCAAAGATGTTCGTGATGCTGTTAATGCTGAAGAAATTAAACTGTTGCAGGATTTAGATGACCAATACCAGATGTGCGATAATCAGACCAAGACGCATACAGAACAGCTTGACCTTCGACTTGGATATGTAGACAGTATGCTTTCGTATTTGACACACACTCTACAACATGGGACAGCTGTTGATTTTATATCAGTTAAGAAAGCAGCCGAGGTCAGAAATAATCCTGTTTATCAAGAAATAGAACAGACAAAAATGCTGAGTGCTGATTTGCAGTTTAAGAGAAATGACCAACCTATACAAACCAATATTGGTCGTGTACTGCTACAAAAACAGAAATCTCAGGTGTGTACTAAGGCAGCTATATGCCACATTACAGTGACTAGAAAAACAAAAGATTGTCTAGTTTAGCAACTAGGAGTGCTGTTCCGAAGCAGTTTTTAGACCAGAAGTGTGGGCAATAAGTCTTCATTTGAATAGATATTATTTCCAAGTATTATATTTTGGTTAATGATTTTCTCAGTGAGGTTGAATAATTGAAGTTTATTCTGGATGAAACAGGATGAAAAAAATGGATATTTTGGAATATGAATTATCTTAATTCCCCATCAGAGATTGTATGTATGCACTAAATATGTACAATGAATCATTAAACAACAAATATATGTAATTGCAAAAATATTCAATGAAATGTTTTGGCAGAAGGGACATTTTTTTATTGCTATGGCCCAAGTAATTTTTTCTTGTCATAAATGATCCAATTCCATAGTTTTAATAGAAGATGTAGGCTTACAGTAAAATTCAGGTGTCAGCTGTAAGATGTAATAGATTCTAATTCATTAGGTAATACTTGTACATGTATTCTCAAAGCCAGTGTAACTAAATTAATCTAAATTAATTAATTAATTAAATTATTTAATTAAATCTGACTAATGTAGTGAATATTAATCTCTATTCTCTATGATTATATAAGTTTGTTTTTGATGCTGTAGTTCTGAGTTTGATGGCCACCTTCCTTCTTCCTACATCTGGCAATACCATATGAGTTCACATTCAAATCCTACATGTACCATAGCCAATCAAAATTCACCTCAGAGTTAACATGCCAGAATTGATGTTGAAAATATACAGACTCACCATAACAATGACATCATTGTCTGCGCTTGAGCTCTTAAATAGAGCATTCTGAGGTACTTTACATGCATGTGCATGCAAGTTTTCAATGTACACATGTGATGTATACTTATTGATAATAGTACATGGGTTACTCAATGCACAGGATTTGAAAGTTAACTCACATGATTAGATGTAGGAAGGAGTTACCCACTGAATATGATTGAAAACAAACTACAATAAACATAGGAAATAGAGGTAAATAATGAAATGAGGTGATGTGTGCTACATGTACATCAGATTTTAATCAGATTGGTCTCAAAGCTGGGTTATACAGTAGACCCTCGCTAACTCGCGGGTGTCCGGGTCCATCAAGAAACCCGCGACTTAGCGAGGGCCGCGACTTAGCGAGGTGCTCATTATATATTCATAACCACACATTAACACACGTCACACGTCAGCTTTTCTTCATTCTTCAGTAATGTGCAGATGAAACTAGTACAGTACATGTTTTATGACATCGCGGCAAGACTTTCTTTTTTGTTTTTTGCACGGTCGACAAACTAACAGTACAACTTACAAGCTCACGCCTGGCGGCCATGGTAGGTAGGGCCAAGAAATGCTGTTGAATTTCCGGGTTGCGGAAGTGCAGTTTTGACTTTTATATCATCGAATAACGGGATTTGTTTTAAATATTCTAAAACAACAACTAATTTTTTATGTTTCTCAGTACAGTAACATTCCTAAATGATGAGGTTGAGTTGAGAAATCGCAAGGTTCGGCAACACGTGGCGTGATGCATGATGTCGGTAGATATATAAACATAAAGACGCAAGTGATGAACGGATTCAGTTGATCGTAGACCGAAATTTCGTTATATAAATGACGTTTTCCTCAAAATTTTGAAGAAACAAAACGTTTTTAGGTGACTTCTAAATCAATCAAATCAAACTATACATTAATGCGAGACAAGCTTTAGTTTTTAATTTGTTTTTGTGGACAATGTTCAAATTCGATTGACGAATCCTGCAACTCGAATCTAACACGATCAATGCACCGTTCACCAGCCAGACGAAAATGGTCGACGTGTTTGTTGACTAGCCGAGAAGTGCTTGTGAATGTGGAGCAGTCCGAATAAATAGAAGGCGATTGCTAACATCAAAGTCAAACCGCGACACCTCTTCATCGAAACACCAACAAGTTTGAAATTGGCAGGCGTGCCATTTGTTTAAAAAAATACAACAATAGGAAAACTAAAGAAAAAATGGGATCCAAGGTGACACCCGCGACTTGGCCGAATCCGCGACTTACCGAGGCGCGAGTTAGCGAGGGCCCACTGTATTATAATTTGACAGTTTCTGTCTTTGCATATGTTGCAGATTAATCTCGATCTAGCAGTTAATGCAGCAGAGTTTATACCATCACAACAAAGTCCACGACATGATGAAATACCAACAGTGCGTAAGTACGAATTCGTATGCTTTTTACAGAATTGGAGGGATTAAAAAGAAACATCACTCCAGGAAATGAAGACATTTTCATAAATTTTGGGTTGTAGAAAGTCTTGTGATTTAACATAACATAAATTCTGCGTGGCTGCCGAGAAACACCAAATTGACACTTCATTGTCTAACAGTGGTCCAGTGCTTCCACATAGCAGACAAACATCTTTAAAAGTCTAGATACCCTGAAGTCAAAGGCTCTTTTCATTATTTCCAACTCTGTGTTTTTAATGAGCAAGGTATCAATGGTGCTAAACTTTCTTCTAATTTCTAAGCACCCTTGATGAAATGAAAGTCATATTCCAAACATTTTATGCAGAACTCATATTAAACTAGGTAGGAGACCTAAAGATGTTCTTTCCATGGCTGCAACCACTCTCTGAATGAACCCTCTGTGTAAATAATCTTGTGAGGTCACCACCTGCTGCCATTAATTGATATTTAAAATTAAAATTTGTTAATAAATTCATATAATTTAACTGTTAATAATGAAAAATACAATTAAATTTGGGGGAAAAATTTCATTCTAGATTATATTTGACAATTTAGATTTAATAATACAAATTCTTGATTCAGATTAAAACTTTCATATTTTTTGTTCAACTTGGTTTCTGCATAGTACAATTACCATAATAGTCTGGTTTGATATCTGATATTGAACTAAGCTTCTAATCTTTGTTCATATAAAGTGACATTTTTATTTCACTTTGAAGTAAGAAAATGCCCAAGTTACCATCAGAATGTTATTATTTATGTATGCAACAATAAGGATACTATGACAGAGCCCCATGATGCACTAGTGCAAATGTTACACATGTAGGGTATTTGTGCAAGTTTTTGGTGTTCTCTGCAACAGTACTTTCATGAGTGTAGCGAGTGAAAGTGCAGTGAGTGAAAGTGCAGAAGAAAACACTGCAAGCAATGAGCTAGTGCAAATACCCTAGAGTACCCCACACTGGCACACTCATGGCATGAGGTTCAGGTATTATTAGATATGTTTATCCGAAACAAAAAAATGATGTACAATCATGTCCTTATTTGCATATCAATTGCATGGAGGTATGTAATAATGTTTTTGGAATTGCACTGCAGTGCAAGTACCTCTAGTGTGTGGGGACATCGATACAAGCTATCTCTAGTACATATATGATAAATAACTTTTTTATTCAAGTTTCAGGGACATAACATGTCAAAATTGAAGGTGTGATATAGAGCATTTGGCATGCAAGTCTCAATTTCTTTTTTCTGCAGGTGTTGGCCTGGTTACTGTTGTTGAAGAACACAAGGATAAGAAAACTGTTCAAAAATCAGATTTTGAGGAAAGAAGACCTCTTCCTTTAAATGGAGGATGTGAACATTTTGCCTTAAGCTTTAGGTGGTTTAGGTAAGGAGAGAAACGTTATGACTTACACGTTTCCGATTTCTCTAATTGGCAAATTTCTAATATGGAAATTTACTAACTTTTTATTTCTTAGATTGTGGTAAGACATATATACCTATGCATGTGATATATCCAAATTGACAAATTTCTAATATAGAAATTGACGTGATAGATTCACATGTTGTAATGAGACGTACCGATTGATGCATGCGATATATGCAAATTGACAAATGTATAATTTTGGACATTGATAGAATTTCTCTTTTGGAAATTTACAAAATATATTATATCTTCATGATAGATTTCCATGTTGTGGTAAGACATACCCATGTGATATATGTCACAACCAAGCTGAAGATCACATGATGGCATTTGCTAAAGTAATGATTTGTGGCTTTTGTCGTAAAGAACAGGTATGTATTAAAGGCATTGTTTGGATAATAAGAGTAAGCTTTATGAGTGTACAACTTTCCCTGTAGAAATATAGAAAAATGTTAGTCGAGGATACTGTGAATAGTCCTATCTTTCACATTGGCTCAGTTCATAAGCTTGCCCTAATGCAAGAACCTGTCTCTGAATCATGGACTGTTAAGCAACATACGAATTTGTGACAAGAAATGGAAGTTAATGCTTACAGCATTAGTGATTTGTATGTTGTGTGGTAAAATGTATATCTTTTGTTGAGGAAAGCCACATGCTTAAATATGCAGTCAAAATTGTGACCTCATCAAATAGATATTGAACAGTTTGACAATATTTCTGCAAGTCTCATTGAGTATTTTATCCCCAATTTATGCTACATGTCTTTTCTCTTTTACAGACTTATACAGTTAGGGACCCCTGCATAAGTTGTGGAGCTATGTTGGCACAAAGACTACTGTATAATTGAAATGGTAGGTTATTCAATTTGCCGCTCAGAGATCGGGGGGTGTGGGGGGGGGGGGGGTCAGACACAATTAACATCACTATTTTCTGACTCCTGTTATACTATCTGATTGTTTTGCTTCTTATGTATCTATGTTTTGATGTCATTTTTCTGTTCTCTTTTTGATCAGATAATAGAAGATATCATAATTATCATATATGTATGTCAAGCACAAAAAGTTTGTTGTTTTCATTTGGGGTGGAATAGGACATTAGGAAGAACATTTTATAAAATCTTTGACTAAGTTGATGTCAACCATGAATATGCCAATAGCCTGTATATGTGTGTGTGTGTGTGTGTTTATTTCACATTTGGTGAGTGGTTTCTTCGCTGATAAGTAGCATGTGTCGTACTGTTGCTGAAAACTGTAAAAAGAGTACAACATAACAGTGATTACTAGCTATACAGGTACACATAGTACAAATAAGCATTAATGTACAATAATTATAATTTACACTATTTAATTTGACATTTTAAGCAGCAATAAAAACAATCTTAATCAAGCAAACACTACCAAAAGACATAGTATTGACAAATCACATAATTTCTGGTATTTTCATGAACCAGGAAAAAACACAGATGTTGTTTTCAAAAAAAGCACATGGACTTCAGGAAAGTGAAAAGGAGAGAGAAAACAAAAAAAAAATGCTTAAAAACCAGCCTGAGGTTTTTGTGCATGCCAAGTCTGTCATTAACACTTCAATTTCATCTGCCTTTAACATCTACAGAAGATTAACAAATGTATTGTATTATCAATATTAAGCATTACAAATTACATGACCCACAAGCAGTGATCCACCACCAACACCACCACCACCAACAACACACCGTAAACGCTAAATATATTGTACAACACAATGTAGCATCATGGTGTATGTATCGGTTCAGTATACTCCGTTTACTTGGCCCTGTACTCGTGAACACCGTTATCAACTTATAGTATTGAAATAAAAATTAAAATGAAACCTGAAATTAATTCAATTGACAATAAATAAATAAATAATTAAATCATGAATTGATTTCATAATTTATCTCATATCACTTATGAATTGTGTATATAGAAATACATTTGAAGATTTGATTTGGATTACTGTTCATCAAAATTGATATAAATAAAAGAGACAAAAATAGTTTTCAGACTTCAAACCAAGGTATACAATTACAACTTGTAATTTAGGTAGATCACAAATGAATTGTCAACAAATCCACAGATTTTATTTGGATCATCAAAATGAATAAACATACAACAAAATCAACAAAAACTTAGTTTTCCCACGTGATGAAAAAACTAAAAAAAGTTCCCCAAATATTTATGTACAAGCTTATGATAGCTCTGACATGGGATTTAATGACATTACAAGGCAGAGAACAGTTTTAATTTGGTTGACGTCAGTGATGTACTATTGCAAAATGAACAAAAAATTATACAGTGCCATAACCTAAACTCATATGACTGTCTTGACACCTTAGAAATGATAGTGTGGTTTACCAACCTGGTGGAGGTATGTGTAAACCCTTAATGTACTAGTGACTAACTTGGCGACGTGCGCCATTTTGGTCTATATCGTCAGGCAATCCCATCAACCACATATCGGTTTCTCGAGTGTTGCACTAACATTTTCGCACTAAATTCGATGAAATCTGGCAAAAAGATAAAAAAATAAACATATCTTAGAATCTGAATATATATAGTAACAGTTTGAATAAAATGTCCTCTCCCTCAAAAATTGCGATTAAATAAGCCAAAAAGTACTAATGTGACTACAGCACAACAGAACTGACGAAAAGTCGGTTACTTCAGTTAGTGGACAGATCGGGTCATATTCTATATAATGTGGTCTCTAATTGGCCAATGAGTGCCATCCCGGCAATGCAACAACCCATCAAACATCCAATAGAAATAGTTGTTATTTTGAAACCACAGCGAGTGTTGCGCTAGATGACCTCAAAAGCCATCGTTGGTGGTGTGCTTTGTTGATATGTCTGCACACGCAACTTCGATAAAGTGTGTGACAGAACGCTTTCATGCGTTTTTGATCACCTAAAAAAGAAACTTATTTGACTTTATTTTGAAATTTCACAGATATTAGTAAAAAATAAAAAATAAATTTTTTCTGCTAATTTTTTACAATAACAGCTGAAAGTTGCAAGAAATGGCATTTGGTCAACTGACCCTTTGGCCTCCCTATGTATGTGTGTGTGTGTGTGTTTAATATGTAAATACAAATCTGGAGCAGGTTTGAATATGTTAATGTACACCCTAGTAAATCATAATTATATCATGCTACTATGCGCCATTCTGATTGGATAATAACTATGGTAAAATCCCATTTTACCACGGCTGGCAGTGGTAAAATGGGCCCCTAAACTAGCATATGGATAGTACATACAAGCTGAATGTGATCGTTCTTATGCCAATAAGTTAACACTTCCCCAGAGTAAAGATGTGTCAGGTATCCTGTACAATAATTTGGGTTACACTAGTCCAAATAATTCCACTGATGACCTTGCGATCGAAAGCAACGATCGATCAGTGGCTTCAACATCACTGATAAGGTACAAGTTCTCCCATGCAACGAGCCGTCTCAGCGTCCTACTCTCGTTACGCGTTGAATCAAGCAACGCCAATTTAACTTTTAACCATCAGTCAAGTGCGTCAGGATTATTTCAAAACTGTACATTTTCAGGTTCGGTCAATGTTCAATTTGTTAACCATTAAATTAAAGTAGACTGTGTAACGTCGCGTCTCTGATTAACTGTCTCGCGCTTTCTCCGATTCAACTGATTCAACGCCGAGACATCTATTTTTAGAAGTGTACAAGATTGTATTCTTATGTAAATATCCAATCAAAATTGTTACTTTCTTTGACCTCTTGCCCCGTTTTCTTTGTTGTGTAGTTTTCAACGCATTTTCGTTATGCATTATATGATGTAAATAAAGTATGCAATGCAATGCGTATGGTTTGTGTTCATGCAGTGTTTGCAGGGGGGGGGGGGGGGGGGCTACATGAACGTATCCACTCATCAAAATATGCTCGTTCCTGACAATCTATTACCGACGATCTTTTTCTTCACGTGCGAATTCGCCTTTTCAGGCATATAAATAACCACAGAATCACATTTAGAAGAAATAGACACACATTTTGATATAATATAATAGCAATAACTCCCTTCGAAGGCGGGTATACACTCGAATTTGGTACAATTCGCTCCATATAGCACTCGCCATTCGGCTCGTGCTATATGTCGTGAATTGTACCAAAATCTCGTGTATACCCGCCTTCGGCGGGGGTTATTGCTTAAATAACCTCTCCTTACTGATTATAAAATGAAGAAACCAGATATCATCAACTTGTCAACTTTTGTATTCACAATTTTGTTGATCAGTTTAGGTACATATAGGTTGTTGACATACATAATCATGTTATATTCATGACATGCTATCATTGAATCAAAATGTTTATTTTTAGGTGACAAGACTTATTTTGTAAGTATATGTATTTAAATTTGATACATTTCTTTCTTGACAGGAATGAATGGTGAGTCGAAGTGTACTCCCAACAAATATTTTATAAATACAGTATATGACTCGTCACCATCAAGCCAGATATAGCATCCAGTCATCCAAAAGGATTGTAATTGTACAGTAGTGCAGTTGGAAGTACATGTATATATTATATGCTTGGTTCAAAACACACACACACACACACACACACAATTATATATATATTATGTATTATTCAAAATTATAATATACAAGATGAAACCAGGACCCATTATTAACTCCAGATTTTCATTCTTATTAGACAACTGATGATTTTAATAAGTCCATCAGTGGCCAAATTACAACTCCAAGGTATAGAAAAGGATGCATATGTTTCAACTGAAGAAATTCGTACATTGTTATGATGTCTTACATATTTGTTAATGACAATAACGATACTCCAAAAGTATGTAAAATGAAATGAAGAAGGCATTTAGTTGTGGAAGACTATTTTTGGCACTTGGAGGGTAGAGAAGGAAACTGACATTTAGGTAGGGGAGGGTAGAGAAGAATAGTTTGACGTGTGTTTGGGAGGGTAGTGAAGAAAATTTGACATGTACGTTTGGGAGGGTAGAGAAGAAAATTTGACATGTACGTTTGGGAGGGTACAAAAGAATAGTTCGACATGTATTTTTGGGAGGGTAGAGAAGAAAATTTGACATGTACGTTTAGGAGGTTAGAAAAGAAAATTTGACATGTACATTTGGGAGGTTAGAAAAGAATAGTTCAACATGTATGTTTGGGAGGGTAGAGAAGAAAATTTGACATGTTGATGTGGGACATTGTAATCTAATATTAGGTTTGAATATACGACAGTTATAATAGCAATATGGCAGTCATGATAGGGGAAATATGACAACAAAATATCCACAGACTATGTAGATGTAATTTGTAATACCGGAACAAGATGTGAACATTTTGAAATGTTCCCTTAGGAATAATTACAACAATGCCACATTCTATTGCCTGTATATTTGATGATTACAGAAATGAAGTGTAATGGACCTCACCCCCTAATACGGTATAATACTTATATGTCACTTTCTATGTGAATATATACCAAAGCTTTAGAATTGAAATGTGTTCTACAAACAGCATTATTTTGTGGTCACTTATTGAAATGTACTTTGAGATTAATATTTTTGAAAAGTTTTGTATTCACCATAAATAGGCAAATTTTATTTTGAAATGTCAAAGTATTATAATTAGTATATTATAAACTTTAAATAACTGCCATGTGTAAGGCTTAATTCCATTAACCTATAGTCCTACATACATACATTTTGTATTCTAAGATTATTCAGTAACTTTATATAATCTCATGTACAAGTTCTTTTGATCATATATTATGCTTTTTATATCAAATTGTGTTAGATTCCTGTCTTTCACATTGTAGTAACCATGTCATAGAATAATAACATTTGTGAACATTCATAGACACATGTCATTAGAATACTTCAGATTGTAATTGTCACACAGTAGGTGCTGTTTCAGCTGTAACCATAGCAACATAATATTGATAGCTAAAGGGACATGGGATGTCTTAAGACACTAGTGGATTATATACAACAGCAGAAAACCAAGCTTTTGAAGAGCTACAAAGATAGCGACTAACTATTATTAAAACCTTTTGTGATGCAGATTTTGTAGTGATCTTGTAGGAATAATGAGAATTTTTGGGGGGTTTAAAATTCAACTTGATCATGATTCAAAAACTTTGATTCCATAAGGAAATACATAGAGATAAGTTGTACTAATTATGTAATGTTCACACTCTATGAAACATACAATAGCTGTAACTGGGGTATTATTTTATTGATCAGACAAACCAAGAATATATATTTACTGAACATTCTTCAAATGCCAATGATTAGACATTTTGCAGCAGAGGTCTGTTTTATCTGTAAGTAGTAAGTCGAAATCATGATTTACTGAAAGTGCTGATTTTTGGGTGCAGACCCAAATATCAAATGATTGATATATTCAACTATACCATGTGTACTTCTACACAGATATGTTTACCCACAGATGATTCAATACTGTGTTGGATGTATGATTACCCACAGGTGATTCAGTACTGGGTTTGGTGTCGGATTACCGAAAGGTGATCAGTACCCTGTGTTGGGCGTATGATATTACTACATGTAGTACTAATAAATTGTTATATCTAACTAAACAGCTTTAGAAACATTTCAGTTGGAGGTAGTGGAGCTTCAAAGTTTAAGATATGTACATTTTGTTGAGTTAGCTTGTTAGTATTGATATGTTATCATGCATGTGTACACTCTAGTTTTAGCAATTTTGGAAATTACTGTATTTAATTTAGTAAATATATTTCATATAACTTTCTACCTCACCCCTGTCATTAGTTCAGATTGACACTGCCTCTTGTACCCAACATGCCTGATAGAGTGGTGTTTCTGGTTCTATGTTACATGACAGTCAGACAATGAAATTACATCAAATCTGGAATCACTGCAATTCCTTTGTGTGATCATCAATATGGAACTGGAAACGCCACTATTTCAGTGGTTTTGTTATTTTGTTGCCAAACATTGACTTTCATTATTTTCAGATAGATATATCCAATCAGAATTTATTTCCCATTGGATACCATTGCAAATAGGACATTGTTAGATTTGGAGTAAAATAAACACAGCTGGAAAGCAGAATTATCTGATTCTGGTGTATTTTGGCTTTTTTTCACTCGTTGATCTTGACAACAGCCCCTGAAGACACACACTTTGGAAAACAACGAACAGTTCCAATTCAAACTTAAAATTAGATGATACTGTTTCATATCACAATGACTCCACCCACCCACTTAAATATTGCAAGATCATATATTACTATGTGATTACATCACTGAGAAAATGTTTCCCTTTGTGATTGGCCGAGTCTACGTCTGTCAACTGATGCTGATTCATTACTATGCCGACGTCAAATCCATGAAGAGTTTTTCATGCACTCATTTCACAGTGGGTAGATTTCAATTACAGGAAGAATTTGGAGACTTTTCACATTTCCTAGCAATATGTTTTATTAGAAAGTATGGAAACAAACACAGCAATATATACAAACCTAAAGATCAATATATACAGATAATATGATAGATAAATGTCTACAAACCTATAGACCAACCTGTACAAACATATAGGCCTGTTTAAAACTAGATCGACCCCAAATAATCTTACAGACCTCTTATACATGCCTAGGCTATAGACCAACCCGTACAAACCTGTAGACCAACCCGTACAAACTATAGACCAACCTCTACAAACCTATAGACCAACCTGTTTAAAATTGAAACTAGATCTATCCAACTAATCTTATATACTAGTAGTTATAGACCTCTTATACATGTACATACCAAGGCTATAGGCTAACCCATACAAACCTATAGACCAACCTGTACAAACTTATAGACTAACCTGTACAAACCTGTAGACCAACCTGTACAAATCTATAGACCAAGCTGTACAAACCTATAGACCAACCTGTACAAATCTATAGACCAAGCTGTACAAACCTATAGACCAACCTGTACAAATCTATAGACGAACCTGTTTAAAACTAGATCGACCCAACTAATCTTATAGACCTCATACATACCTAGGCTATAGACCAACCCGTACAAACCTACAGATCAACATTTGCAAATATGTTGCCTAATCTATGTAAGCCTGCAAACGCATATTAATATACGCTACAAATCTCTAGATATATGCAAACTGTATATGGAAGGTATGCAAGTGCATATACAAAAACATTCAAAACTATAGACCGTGTACAAATATGTAGACAAATCTCTAAAAACCTATAGACCAATATACATATAGACTAGTGTATGCAAACCTGAATTTCAATTGCATAGATGATAGACCAATGTATACAAACCTGTAGACCAATGTTCACAGACTTTTAGACCGGTGTATACAAACAGACCAAATCATACAAATCCATAGACCACTATATACAAACCTATAGACCAATGTATGCAAACCCATAGAGCAATTATACAAATCTCCAGACCAATGTATACAATCGCATATACCAAAGCATACAGAACTATAGGCCAATGCATATACACCTATAGATCAATGTATACAAACCTATAGCCCAATGTACCCAAATATATAGACCAATGTATACAAACCTATAGCCCAATGTACCCAAATATATAGACCAATGTATACAAACCTATAGCCCAATGTACCCAAATATATAGACCAATGTATACAAACCTATAGATCAATGTATACAAACCTATAGTCCAATGTACCCAAATATATAGACCAATGTATACAAACCTATAGATCAATGTATACAAACCTATAGCCAATTGTACCCAAATATATAGACCAATGTATACAAACCTATAGATCAATGTATACAAACCTATAGCCCAATGTACCCAAATATATAGACCAATGTATACAAACTTATAGCCCAATGTATACAAACCTATAGATCAATGTATACAAACCTATAGCCCAATGTACCCAAATATATAGACCAATGTATACAAACCTATAGATCAATGTATACAAACCTATAGCCCAATGTACCCAAATATATAGACCAATGTATACAAACTTATAGCCCAATGTATACAAACCTATAGATCAATGTATACAAACCTATAGCCCAATGTACCCAAATATATAGACCAATGTATACAAACCTATAGACCAATGTATACAAACATATAGATCAATGTATACAAACTTATAGCCTAATGTATACAAACCTATAGATCAATGTATACAAACCTATAGCCCAATATACCCAAATATATAGACCAATGTATACAAACCTATAGATCAATGTATACAAACCTATAGCCCAATGTACCCAAATATATAGACCAATGTATACAAACCTACAGACAATATGCATAAATATATAGACCAATGTATGTAAACCTGTATTTCAATTGCATAGATCATAGAACAAAATACTCAGACCTATAAACCAATGTATACAAATTTAAACACATAGACCAACATACATAAATCTGTAGACTAATGAATGCAAACTATAGACAAATGTATATTAATCTATTGACAATGAATGCAAACATATAGACCACTGTACATATATCATACACCAATCTATACATACTATAGACCAGACTATTAAACTATTATAGAAATCTACAGAATGGTATATATAAATTAGACTGACCAATGTATGTAATGTAAGTTTTTCTTTAGGACAGTCAAAGATAAAACCTGTTGGATGAGCTAGCTCGCAATGATTATTGGTATATTTTACCTAGATAGTCACTTGCAGGCTATGAGTCAATCATTGATTCATTACAAAATTCACAAAGCATCGCCAACAGGTAGAGTAACGATATTACAGTATGAATAGAGTTGGTAACGTCTTCATAATGTTGCTATAGTGACAGGTAACATTACTTTGTCATATTTCCCGTTCATCCCCCAAACCATAGCATGTATATCGAATGTATCAGTATAATAATTACCGTATCACAACATACGAGATATTATATTTTGGTTTTAATATGAGAGGTAGGTCTCTATAGCATTTGTGTGTGGAAAATGTGGGCTGGCAACACTTATTTGGAGATCTGCATGCGCACGCAGCTTCAAAGTATGATTACCGATATGATATACATGTATGACCACAGGGGCCTCAGACTAGCTGACGAAAAACAAACAAACAAGTACCTGTAGATAGATAAACAAACAAACAAACAAACAAACAAACAAACAAAAATATACCAACCTTGACAACTATATGACAGGTGGACGATAACTTGATGTAATCACATTCGAATCCACTGTCTATATTAGTCTAGTTCATATATATACTGTAACAATATCGTTACGATTTATACCTTCACTCACAGTATAGTTAAAGCTGTTGCTCTACAAGTCATGAGACGTAATTTAAAATTCATCCACAGCCACCCACACAGTCATTCACATCATGTCTTTAAATAAAAAAGTTGTTTGGTTCCAGTTACCCAACCCCACCTAGTTTCTCACACCGTCGCCGACCCTAATTTTTTTTTTACGTATTCGAGAAAAATAATAATAAAATTGCGAAAATCGTGAAGTCTCGCTAGAAATAGTGGGTGCAGAAACTGACATCAAGACAATATAAAACTATTCTTCAAATCTGTGATAATGTACATCTGATCGGAAGAAATAAACAGCACAGAGACCATTTGGAAAACAATGGAAAACCTGAACTAGACACTCACACATGAAAAAAATATATTTAAATAAAATAAAAAATCTGTAGACCTAACCCACTTATCTTTAAATGGAATGTAATTGGAACCACACAATTTTTTAAGTTTTTATACGCCTAATCAACCACAAAATTCTAACTGATAACACAGTCCCTCATAAAGTTAGTTTTTGTTGGGGCAGTTATGTAATGTCCAAATGTGGTATATTTGTCAGGATGCTACTTACACACTGTTATGTCACTATATAGCAACTGGGGTTCATATAACTTTCTGTGCTAATCGCGGGAACTTTGACCAGACTGTGGTTTTATATTATACCACACTTGGCAACCAGACTATGTCTATATATAACGAAAACTTGTATACAGGTATACAGGTATACAGGTATATTTCTGATTTTAGGCCTTATTTAGGCCTCTGATATCAGATCATGATTAATTAAAGTCTTATCAGTGCGTATGCTTGCATAGTCTTCAATTTAAATTTCATTTGCAAGTCCTTCCCAGTGTCTATTTCAGTCGTTTATACTTCTATGTACAAAAGAAATTTTCTAATATCCAGCTTTGTATGGACTTTGAACAGTTTATATTGATGCCCTCTAGTGTCACAATGTCTGACATTGACAAAATCAGTCACTCTAGTGTCATATTTCACCGACATAATTTTTTAGAGTTCAATCATATCTCCCCGTAAACGACGGTAAGCCAAAGTTGGTAAGTTCAGACGCCTTATCTTTCCTGGTATGACAATTCTCTAGATCCTGGAATTAACTTGGTAGCTCTGCGTTGCACACTTTCATCATTTTTGAATGTGGATCCGATTAATAATTAGGATAGTAATGTTCGCCGGTGTGATTTTTATAAAATAGAGAGTATGTTTGTTTTTGTTTTTTTAAATTTGTGCGTGTTTTTTTAGTTGTTGTGTGTTCTTTCTTGGTGGGGGGGGGGGTTTCTTCGTGTTTTTGTGTGATTTTCGATGATAAGTTTAAACATAGGTAGACACGTTATGTAATCACATCATATAGTTATAATATTTGTCAAGGTGATATACTTATTTGTTGGTTTGTTAATTTATTTGCCGTTTATTTGTTTGTGTATTTGTTTTTCTTCAAAATAACCAAAGTCCCTTGTGATCTGGGTTGACTAAACATTGAACCTTATATATACTGTTAGACAGTCGCGGTGCAAGCGAACATGAGACACTGTTAATCATTAACATTGACAGCACCACTACGGGCTGTGAACTGAACTAAAGCGACCCGGCACCAGCGGATGGATAACTTTAGTTTAGTTGTAGATGTTAATTGTGCGTCCCCAAAACGAAAATAAATTAGAAAACTAAAATGCATTTAAGGGGCTGCATTTTTCACAGCATTTCAGTTATTCCATACAATAACATATAATTTAATTTTGTGTACAGTGATGTGATGTACCATCTCACATATCTATGTAGAACTATTTACTAGCGGAGGAATACAAACTAGTGAGTAAATCTCTTACAGGTCATACCAGGTCAACCGTAATACAACCTGCGTCAGAAGTTTTCGTCGTCAAAGCGATCTTCTTGTTTGACTCCCCGATTTGACTTTTACTTTGATTTCTGAAAAGCACCGTCACACGAATACTGCTAGTGTGTCCCTACTTTGACGGTAAGTGATATAATTTTTTTTCCCCAGATGGTTCTCGATTACATGTGTGTCCATTAATTAACGTAAAAATAAAATTGACTTCCTGGTCGTTGAAATGTATAAACGTACGGTTATTACCTCGAATTGCAGACTGTTTTGCAATTTATAGGTGCAGTCCTGTAAGTCACCCCGATAGAGCTTATATCATTCCAATCGCCCAGGATTCAGGTTGATAACTTATGCTAATTATTGTACACCGGTTGTCAGTATATGTTCCAATGATGGCTATTGGTATGGCACGTAGTTCTGCTTGTAAACACTGTAGCACTAGCAGACGGATTAAATGCCGAAAATGTTGGGTCATTTTCATAATTTAGTCCTGCCTGCAAGCAGGATCCGGAGTTGCCATGACCATCTGATAAATAAACAATTTCAATCTTTCAGAACTTGAGTAGAACTTGGGAAGTCATGAATTTCCGTTTTCATTTTATCAAGCCGATTATTTATACCAAGCTAGTATAAAACATTTCTTGGAACTGAGGCCCATTTCATAGTACCTTAAAATGGCGACGGCATATAAGCCGCAGGCTCAGGTGCCTAAGTGATCTGCAGACAAGTATATATTCCCTCTTAATGGATACACCATTTGATTTCTGGGGCGGGAAAAGGAAAGAAAAAGAAAGAAAAATAAAATTTGTTGACTAACTGAAGATGAAAAAATAAATTGCTTTCAATGAGCAAAAAGAAAAAAAAATGAGCTGTAAGTGCAGAACTTAATACTGTCTTTTCTCGATACAAGGCAATAAAAATTAATGGTCTCGTCTACCCACTCTCACAGCCCACCAGACTATACCCCAATACTCAGTTCTCACTGTCCAGTTCAATCCAATATGAATTATTAACTGAGTGGGGAGGTGGGTGGGAGCAGTGACAGGTTACTATCGATTGCGTTGACCCGTCCCGTTTGAGGGAACTAGACACATCGTGATAACTGTGGTCTTCACAACATTATTTTGCATAAATTTCACCAGTGGGATCTGTAAGTGGGGTTTCAAAGATATCGGCACTGCGGGAAATCAAAACACTTCTCTGTGCCATAACAAAGCGTCATTGATACTGTTTCAACCACAGGGTGCTCAGGCTCATTTAGTTCTGTTTACAAATATAAACAAAACAAAATAAACGTACAAGTAAACAAACCAACAAAAACAAACAAATAAACAAGTAAACAAACAAACAAAATAAACTGACAAATGAGTATACTACCTGTCGTCAAATGCCAAAACAAAACAAAACAAAAGAGTACCATCAAATCAAATTACTTCAGAATACTGACCTGACTTAATTAAGTACTTTGAATCCTGTAATTTTTTAATAATCATAAAATATTTTTTCAATGGTATGGCATGCAACATTTTAGTTAGAGAATTTCTCTGTGTTATGGCTAAGTTTTCTCAATTCAACTTCCAATCCTGAGCAAGAGAGGATATTAATCCTCAATTAAAATAGCATCAGATAGCACTCTTTTAGTCCTTGAATTTCAAAATTTTCCAAGGACCAAAGGAAAATTCCCCTCCCCTCTACTCTCTCAAACATTGCCTTTTTAGCAGGTATTATTATAAAATAAACATATTAAAGTAGTGCCAGAAAGCTCTCTTTAGCACAACTGAACTGAAGGTTCAGTAGTGCTATAGGCATGGCAAAGTGTCTGTCTGTCTGTCTGTCTGTCTGTCTGCCTGTCTGTCTCTGTCTGTCTGTATGTCTGTCTGTCTGTGTGTGTGTGTGTGTGTGTGTGTGTGTGTGTGTGTGTGTGTGTGTAAACAACTTAAGTCAAAAACTGCTGGACTGATTGCTTTGATATTTGGTGGTCATGTTACTTCTGGTGTCTATTTGGGAAATGAAAATGATTGCATCAGAGATGTGGGTTTTGGGTTAAAAAATGTGATTTTTGGTCCAAAAATTTAAACTCCAAAACTACTGGGCAGATTGGTATGAAAGTTGATGGGGACATTCTTAGATGTGAGTAAATTAAGATTTGTTCATGACATGATGATTCCCTTGGTAGTATGCGAATTAGGGCTAAAAATGTTTGTTTTTGGTCAAAAACCTAGAATTCCAAAACTACACAGCAGATTGGGCTGAAATTTAAGAGAAATGTATCTGTGAGTGTATAGATGAAGAAATATTAAGCATAATAATGATCTCATCAGTAATATGCAAATTAGGTGTAAAAATGTGAATTTTGGTCAAAAATTTATATCTCAAAAAGTACTTTGTCAATGAGACCGAAACTTGGTGAGATGTTTCTAGAAGTGGTTTTTCTACAGATTTTCTTCCAAATATTTTGACACAATTAATTGGCCCTAGCAACGATAACCACGCACTTAGCAATAACCGAATGGCAGTATATTTTGCTCAAAGAACAACAGGGATTAATAGACAATTGAACAAACATTCAAAAAATGTATGTAAATTTGCCTAGAAACAAGACCACGCCCATAGCAACAGCCAAATGATCACATATATTGCGAAGATAACAACAGGGGTTAATAGACAAGTGAATAAACATTCATAAAAATATATGTAAATTTGCCTCGCAACAAGACCACGCCCTAGCAACAGTCAAATAATCACGTATATTACAAATATAACAGGAATTGAAAGACAAATGAATAGACATTCAATAAATGTATGCAAATGTGCCTAGCAACAAGACCACACCCATAGCAACAGCCAAATGATCACGTATATTGCAAAGATAATATCAGGAATTCATACACAAGTGAACAAAAATATTTTAAAATGTATGCAAATATATCTAACAACATGACCACACCCATAGCAACAGCCAAATGATAGCATATATCGTAAAGATAGCAAAATGGTAGGATAGGCAACTGGATAGTCATTCGACAAATGAATACTTCTTGTTAGCATGGACTACCATATGGATAAACATTTAAAAAAACTGTACAGTTGTGC
Source organism: Glandiceps talaboti (assembly GCF_964340395.1). Classification (NCBI taxonomy): domain Eukaryota; kingdom Metazoa; phylum Hemichordata; class Enteropneusta; family Spengelidae; genus Glandiceps; species Glandiceps talaboti. The sequence continues at coordinate 18,395,793 of NC_135562.1, read as the reverse complement.
TACAATGCCATTGGCGGTATTTTTACTAGTTGTTATTGGAAAAAAAATTGCTGATGTGGTGGCTGAAGAAAAAAATTGTTGAAGCCAAATCCTCTTGCCCCCTCCCCCGAAATTAAATGGTTTTTTCCCTAAAATGAATAACACTTATGTTTTTGTACGTTCTTCATTAGAAATTAGAAAGAAGACATTTCCATGAACTGAGGACATTTCATTGAATCTCAAAATGGCGACAGCATCTGGTGACTCAATACCTTTATCGAAAGTTGACGAACGTGTACTTGAATGTGCTGTGTGCCATGAAAGGTATAAATCACCCAAAATATTGAACTGTTTTCACTCTTTCTGTGAGCAGTGTCTCATTGAATGGATCAAAGCCAATAATGGGAAATTAAGCTGTCCTACATGTCGCATTGAATGGCCCTTGCCCTCCGGTGGGGTGACCAAACTTAGAGATAACACCTTCCTGAATGACTTAATGGATCTGATTTCTGAATCAGGGCCAGCCACGCAGGCAGCAAAGTGTGAAAATTGTAAAAAGGAAGCAAGCTGTTGGTGTAAAGACTGTGCACAATATTTCTGCACAGAGTGTGATTTGATTCATGAAACCATGAGATTGCTTAAAGGTCATGAAAGAATAACAATGGAGGAGTACAATAAAAAAAAAGAAACAGAACACTTCAAATTACTGCAGCCGAGATTCTGTGATGTCCATCCTAGCAGTCAGTTAGAATTCTACTGTGACAGCTGCCAACACCCTGTGTGCTACAAATGCACAGTTGTCAAACATAAATCACCAAATCATGATGTCATATCAACTGAAGAAGCCCTTCAGAAGTATACACCATCCCTGAAAAAGTATGCTGATGAGCTTGGTAGAGATGTAGAGAAACTAAAGAAAGCAAAAGAAGATGTGGGCAAGATTTCCAAAACTTTACGCCAGAATCATGGAAAGGTTGCAACACAGATCAAAGCTGCTATCAGGGAAACCCACGATACTGCTGCTGCAGAAGAGCATCGACTACTGAATGACCTACAAAAACAGTATCAGCTTGGTGATAAGCAGATACAAATGGAGCAAGAACATCTTGACCTCTACCTTGGAAATGTTGACAGTATGTATTCCTATTTGACACATGTACTCAGATTTGGTAGTGCTGTTGACATACTATCTGCAAAGAAAGCAGCAGAAGGTAGTCATCTCAACAAGAATCCTGTAGGGCCAGTGATAGAAGAGACAAGGAAACTGAGTGCATATTTACAGTTTTTGAGAAGTGGTCATCCAGTTGGAATCAACATTGGTAATATGGTAAATGAGATGTTACTAAGTACAGCACCAACACAGTCTCTACGTGACTTTTTGAAGTCTCCTGCAGTCTCAAGTGAAATTCATAAAATCTTCAGACAAAGAAAACTCCAAGCTACATATTTGGTCGATGGAGAAGACATCAAGTGTTATGGTGTCAGTGGTAATGATGTGAAAGATGCTACTGATGTGATACAGAGAAGTGTCTCTGAAGAAACAATACCCATACTTCCACAAAGTAAAGACGCACTTCGTAAGGCAGCCTGGAATGACTTGGTGACATACCTACAAGAAGAACATCCCATAAATATCACACAGGTGCGTCAACGTGGAACACAAACTGTGTTAGTGACTGGCTTTGAGAAATCCATGCCAACTGTCATGAGAATTCTTCAAGATTACATAAAGTTGAACACTGTTATAGAACATTCGATACCATTGGAAGCAGGTAAAGTTCGGTACATCTTTGACTTCAAGAAGGGCGACATTGCAAGAATACAGCGGCAAGCTACGAGAATGCCTTTACACATTGAAGCATGTCAAAGGCCCTCCATGATTGTCATCAAAGGAACTGGAGATGACGTGATATCAGGACTGCGAGAACTGCAACAGCTAATAGATAATGTCCATGGACATCCATACTTAATTGACAATCCTTTGATAACCAATTTATTCCAAGAAGAAAAGGGTCAAAACTACTTGAGAATGATTGAGAGAAACCATAATTGTAGGATAGATGTGGGAGATCCTCTCAAAGTTACCATGCAAGGAAAATCTGTAGATAAAGGTAACCATTTTACATTAGGGACTGGTCAGTTTCTCCAGCCTGGAGGTGGGGGGTGGGGGTGGATTCTTAAATCGGGCCGACAAAAAGTCACTGAACGGTGACTTCTGAACCCCCCCCCCATCTGTAAAACCAAATACAGAAATACAGGCTGACCCCCCCCCCCCCCCCATCACTTGATTCTAAAACATGATGACACCCCCCCCCCACCACCACCACCATATATAATATTCACATGACAGGTATTTTTTGATCGTGACTCAGTGTGGACTGCTTGACTGTCTTGCAAATACTTTATAAAATCCCAGGATAGCACTATCATAATTATAATTATTGACTACACAGGGTAAATATATTCCAAAAGGAGTTTAATAGCATCTTGACAGTGAAAGGTAGGGGGAAAGCTTGAGAGCGGAGTATGTACATCTCTTATGGGGGGGTCCTAAGGGCTCTCCCCCTAGAAGCCTAGGAGGTTTTTACCTCTTGAAAAGTCAATTTTGAGACTAGACATTTTCAGAAAATAATTTCCTGACAGTAAGAGGTAGGGGGAAGAGCTTGAAAATGGGATGTATACACCTCATTTGGGAGGGGGGGGGGTCCTAAGGGGTCTCCCCCTAGAAGCCCTGGAGTTTTTTTACTCTGAAAAGTCAATTTTGAGACTATTCAGACCCTTTCAAACCATAATTTCCAAGCTTTACAAGACAGCACCAATATGTAAAAAGCAAGTAAATACATGTAGGGTTGAAATACTTGTGAATTATACTTTAAAAGCACCTTGACAGTAAGAGGTAGGGGGAAGAGCTTGAGACTGGGATATATCCACCTCATGTTGGTGGTCCTAGGGGTCTCCCTCTAGAAGCCCTGGAGGATTTTTACTCTTAAAGCCAATATTTAGGCTATTCAGACCTTTCAAGCGATAACTTAATTCATGCTTTACAAGACAGCACCATCAAGTATCTAAAACTATTCTTTATAACTAACATAGGGTTGAAATATATTCTTAAAAGTTGAATGGCATCATTATATACATGTAGTAAAAGTCAGCACATCTAATGGTAGTATCATTGGTAGGGGAGATTTAGAATTTAAGGCAATTTTAGACTATCTTGGCAAAAATTTCAAATCTTTACATGTAAAAGACAATATCATCTCAAATTAGAATAGGGTGAAAGTATTTAAGAAAAGTGTAATACCAGGTTTGTTGGTGTATCTGATTGTTGATTGAATGCTTGAGTGACCTCTGGGGGTTTGGGAGTCCTTGGAGTTTCCCCCTGGCAGATCTGCAGTTTTTTGCTTCTATTAATGCAATGTTTAGGTTATTTATAGCCTTTGAGGTAATGTTTCCAAGGTTCGAAAAGCTAACGTAAATGTAAGTTTTACATAAGTTTCCCATGTCACATAAAAATGGGCTTGTAGCGTTGGTATAGGGACATTAATATTGCACGAATAGTAAAGTCACCATTATGTTAGAGAACTTTAGGTGGTCATACCTAGTGTATAATAGAAAATGGAATCTGATGAGATGTGGTGATTTGCATACTTGTCAATAACATGTAGTTCCCAAAAAAGAAATTGTATTAATCTCTTCTGACAAGTTCATACTCGGACGAGTAGAACAATTTAGGTTAACTTTTTTTATAAACATAGAATATTACCAAATACGAAACCTTCAAGTTCACTTTTGCCCCAAAGTGCAATATAAGTGAAGCATTGATTGTGAAACAGCCAAGCATTTACATGCCATGTTCTGTAAATAGTGTGGTAGCTTGGTAATACATGTATATGTATAGTTATGTTAGAACTAATAAGTAATATTAAAGAATTCATGTAAGAATCAGGGACAAGAACAAATCTCAGATAAGGCTATATATGCCATTGTATAGAAAAGGATTTTTTTCTTCCATCACAATCCAAAACACAATGACCACCCCACCCCCATCCACAATTTCCAAAACAGCATGATTGCCAATATCAAAAACAGAGTGACCCCCTACAAATCCCCCCCCCCCCCACCCCAGGCCGAAGAAACTGACTGGTCCCTAGGGGCATTTCCATTTCACAGTATGATGTGACTTTCGCAGGAATAATTCTTTGATGTGTCTAGTTTGAAAATTGTTCAGATGAAACAATAGAACCATAGCATAGCCGTGTGATTTTAGCCGAAAATGGGGACTTTGGAAAAAAATGAACTAAAAAGTTACTGAGCAGATTGTTTAGAAAGTCCATTTGGACGTTTCAAGATATGTGTAGTAGAATGGTTCATTAGTCCCCGCCGGGCGGGGACTTATGGATTTGGTTCCGTCCGTCCGTGTGTCCTTCTGTCCGTCCAGAGCCGTTTCTTGGTGATGTTTGGACCAATTTTTTTCAAACTTGGTACAGGGGCAACATACTATGGCGTACATATGCATGTCAATTTGTTTTATGATACGATCCAATATGGCCGTCTAGCAGCCATTTTGTTTGCAAATTTTCCCTGTCCAAAGCCATAACTCAGACATGCTTGAACAGATCTCATTCAAAGTTGGTATTAGGGTAGTGTTCTATGACATACATGTGCATATTCATTGTTGTCGTGATACAATCCAATATGGCTGCCTGGCAGTCATTTTGTTTGCGAATTTTCCATGTCCAAATCCATAACTCAAACATGCTTGAACAGATCTCATTCAAAGTTGGTATTAGCACAGCGTTCTATGACATACATGTGCATATCTATTTTCGTTTTAATACAATCCGATATTGCTGCCTGGCAACCATTTTGTTGGCGCAGTTTTCATGTCCAAAGCCATAACTCAGACATGCTTGAACAGAGTAGTGATATCAAAAACAACCATATGAGGCCAAACAACATTAACCAGGTTTGAAAATGACAACATAAACTGCCAGTTCCTTAAAACCCAACCATAGCGGGGACTGTCATTTTCAATGACTTGTTTCTTGATGATGTCTGTCTGTCTGTCTGTCTGTCTGTCTGTCTGTGTGTGTGTGTATGTATGTATGTATGTATGTATGTATGTATGTATGTTCAGCATATGCGGCATGCCCCTTTAAATTAACTTAACTGTACAATCTGAGATGTAACTGTTGCTGCAATTCATTCAACAAATATAATGTTCATCTAAAACAGATATCCAAAGATAAGGTTTTATATCATAAGGCTTGATATTGATAAGATACATGTGTATTAGTCACTGGGCACTCCAATGTTTATCTGTCTTATCAATTGCTGTCGGTTTTACAGACCCTTTTACCTATAATTATAACACTAGAAGGACAGATTGTAAACAAGAATAGTAAAGCAACACTGGGCTAATCTGTGTGGGCAAGTATCTTGTAATGAGTATTAACCTTGACTATGCTACTAAATATCAAAAGACCAGCAGCGCCATTGTATTAGCCCCTGCTGTCTGTCTGTCTGTCCGTCTGACTGTTTTGTATTTATTCCTGTTTGTATTATCAATATCTCAAAAACCCATGGCTTGCTTGAAATAAAATGTGGCACTGAGATTTTAATAGCTAGTGCGGACAACTGGTTAGGTTTTAGTAAACATGTTCTACTAATATTAATGTAGCATTTGCATATTATATAACAATGTCTGATAATTAGGCAACATCTTCAGAATGCAAGCTTATAAAAAAATTAGAATTTAGTATATATGTTGATTATAACAAAGTTCATGTTAGTTGTTACCTACAAGCTTGTTGATTTTCACATAATTAGACAATACTGTCAGTGTGCAAGATTCAAATTTCATAACTTAGTATGCAATTGATTGTAACCAAATGCACATGTCCTTGTCCATTAAGTTTGTTGATGCAGCTTTTAGTTTTAGTACTTGCAATGAGTTATTTAAGGTGTCTAGTAGAAGCTGGCAGCCAGAGAAAAGTCCATTTACTGTAACTATTTCTCCTGCTACTCTGTATTTACATGTACACAGCTCATAGACATATGTCAAATATATCATAATAATAATGTTCAGTTCTTATATAGCGCTTTCCCACACCGTGCTCAAAGTGCTTTACAATTATTACCCCTGGCTCGGATCAGAACGGCACAACGGCCCTTTAGTCTTCCTCAACTCCCCGGGGAGCATACAATCCATTGCAGCCATTTAAGCGCATAGGATTAAAGTCTTCACATTGCAACCTACATCCTACCAGGTCCCCAATTATACTTCTGGGTTGACTGAAGCACAGTCGTGGTTCAAATCTTGCCCAAGGACTTTAGCCACTCAGAAACAAACAGCAAGCAGCGACAGGGCTCGAACCTGCAACCTGTAGATTCCAAGCCAGTCACGCTAACCATTCACCCATCATGACTCCATCATCTCTTAGTGAGCAAAATTAAACTGTACAAACAACATAAAATATTGACCATTGGTCCTGGAGTAATCATAATGTATATATATGTGCTTGATATGTATACACCCTTATCAAATTGCTACTTATATTTAACTTACAAAGTTTTGTTAAATCTTGCTTACCTTAGAAATGTTTGATTGTCAAAAATGTTTAAAATTAATTGGTATAATTCTGTCAAACTTAAAACCAACCTAATGATGAGAAACTAACCCAAGGTAGCACTTTCAGTTTACATCAGGTTCTTTATATTTCTGAAGGTGATACTGATAGCTCACTACTTGAAGCAGTATTTGGAAAGAAAAGGGCTGAGAAGGAAGCTGGTATCATACGAGATGCAATCACTCTGTACATATTTGCTGCATCTGAAAATGATGTGAAAGGTGCAATTTCTCAAATAGAGAAAATACTTGCTGATGAGATCGTCGACATTGTGAGTTTTCAGCTTTTTCAATACATTAGCCCTTGTGTCTCCCCCCCATTTGGATGCTGTTACATTGAGTTAATCTGTCTGTACATCTATTCATCTTTGTGTCCATCATCAGTGTGCCTGTGTGTCCATGGCATAATACATCATTTCATTAAATATATGTGTTATATCCAATTTTATTAAAACCTGGCACAAAGTTGACATATCATATTGGTTGTGTGTGTTTCATGCCAAAAGGCAGCCATATTTGCCATTAAAAATAAGTATTTACTGCAACTCATAAAAATTGTAAGTTGCATTCTCCATTCAAGTATCTAACCCTATTATATTTGTGGCAAGATTTCTTTTAATGACCAATTATTACTATAATCAAAACTATTTCTTACAAATTAAATATAACAATTTACAAAACCAGAGAAATTAAACAATTAGTGCATTAATTGTATTACTCGATTCTAGGACAACTGCCCCCGGACAATTGCCCCCAAAGGACAACTGCACCCCCCCCCCCCCCGGACTACTGCCCCCGAATGAAAAAAAAGCTAGTATTACATATGAATGGGTTTGTCATTCATTAAAAAGTCACCGTCGGCAACTTACCGCCGCAATTTGCATACATTATACTCACTACATTTACATGTTTTACTCTATTGTTATCTGTGATAATTGTTACATCATTCATAAAAGTAGGCAAGTGATCTGAAATTATTTCTTGTACAGGTAATAAAAATCAATCAATCAATCAATTTATTTATACTCACATTTGCACGTTTTACTCTATTGTCATCTGTGATAATTGTTATGACAATTATAAAAGTCGGCATGATGCTTTAACTTAACGGTGACTTTTTAATGAATGACAAACCCGTTCATCTGTAATACTAGCTTTTTTCCGTTAGGGGGCAGTAGTCCGTGGCAGTTGTCCTTTGGGGGCAGTTGTCCAGGGGCAGTTGTCGGGGGGGGGGGGGGGGGGTTGTCCTGCTCCCAAAATTACTCATACCACTTTTTAGTGAATGGTCATAGCCATATTTGATGAAAATATTAACTAGGCTTACAATAGGTCAAGAACCATAAGACATGGAGACTTATGAGGTCCACTAGTTTCGAGTTAAGTATAGGTTACAATGAAACTTTGCGGGTATATACTACATGTAAGCAATGAATGCAAATTTGAAAAGAAAAAACTGGGTCACCACATTCCTTAAAAACACACACAACCAATATGATATGTCAACTATGTGCCAGGTTTTAATAAAATTGGATATAACACATACATTTAATGAAATCGCTAAAAATGGGTACTATCACCAACATCAAATTTCCATAAACTGCATATATTCTGAAATCCTTGAATATTTTTTCAATGTGTTTACAGATTTTTCTTATTGTTTTATTCCATGTTATTTACACACAATATATTATTTTAATAATATCGATTGCAAATTATTGGGTGTGTCTATAAATAGCATTTTTAGTTCAAAATTCAGTTTCTACAGAGAATTGGACAAAATCTACAAGAATTAACCAATATTCTTATCTTAGGGGGGGGGGATGTTGTCTATGAAGAGTTGTTAATATCTATATAGTAAATACCTAATTATTTGGATTACACTACATACTTTCACTTCATATATTTATTCACAACTGTAATTTGATACATGTGTTATGTCACTCTGTATACCATACCACCTTTCCTTAATCTTTGGAAAATACTTGAATGTATGTGATTAAAGTTTATGTGATTACATCAAAGACTATCAATGAAAGAACTTGATAAAGGTGTTTATACCTAAATATGTACACAATTTCTGCTTTATACACACTGAAGATCATAGATAAGGAGGGGATCAGCAAACTATCTGCTGAAGATTGGTCACATTTACAGGAGAATGCCCTGAAATTACATGTAAGTATTGCAAATAAAGCTATACACGTACAATGTATGTACATCTTTGGACATTACACATAATATTCAATGTATACATTTAATATTCTGTATGTAGTAATGTCTAATACATACATACAACATTCAAGTGGCTATCCCTCATAGTCAATGCTGGTCAAATAGCTGAAATTGGTCTTTAAGCCATAGCTGAGTCACCATGATGTTGATAACTATATCATTAGAGGTAAGAAATGCTCCTTCATATATAAATTGTTGACGTGATGTCTATCATCAAGGTCAAATATTTAAATAGCTTTAGAAGTTTAATATCCAAGTTAGAGACACCATTAAAATATCTGAACCTATATTTACAGAAGTCAGCTTTCAATTCAGACACAGAACTTTCTATCAACCTTTACAGAAACGAGTCTGTAGAAGTCTATAGAAGTCTAATAGAAAATCCATAGCGCTGTCTATAGAATAGAATTTTTTCTATAGAATTCTATAGTCATTATATAGAAGTCTATGGGCGTTCTATAGAAGTGTATAAATGTTCTATGGATTTTCCTGGCGTTTTGGCACCCTTTTCTATAGAAATCTAGACTTGTACACACTTTCTTTTGACTTTAACATGAATGTTTAAATAATCAAAAAAATTAAAAAAAAAACCAAAAAAAACATACAAAACATTCAACATAGCCGATGTTCAGTGATGTAAAAAATGTTCTCCTGAATATCAGTACTACTCTACATAAACAGATGTTGTACATATCTAGATGGACACAATCATATATCCCTTATACCAATATAAATTGTTATTCACTTCCTATAATCTCTAGTTTTAAGTTATTTTCCTTTGGAAATAAAGACATTCTGATTTTAGCCACACTACTACAAGTGACTTCTCTCTCTATCCACCATTACCCATCCCCTACCTCACAGCAACCTGCCTTCTGATATGCCTAGCCACAACTTTACTGGACTGTCTATTCAAAGGGGTTTGAAATTGGCCATATTTGTTTGCAACTTTTTGTTTTTTGTGTAATGTTCAATCTCTCTTCTTATATTTACAAAGATTTGTTTTTGGGTTTTTTTTTTTTGTTTCCTTGTTTTTTCTTTTTCTTTTAAAAAATACCTTTTCCCTATAAGTTGCCATGTAATAAAGTAATGATTTGAAAATCTGATGTATTTTTCGGAATCAATTTTAACCTTCTTTTGTTGGTTTTAATAAACCAGCTTTATTATGACTACCTAAGTTATTGATTATTTATGAGTTACATGTAGTTCTGCTGAATGCCCTCAACTGGTGATCCTTCCAAACCACTGACCCTTCCTCTTTCCACTCCACTGACAGACAGACTGACAGACACAGACAGACAGACAGACACTGCAGACAAAGCATAACATAACCTTTCCTTGTGGGAGGTTAAATGAATTTTCTAATTGTCATTCAGCCAAATAAAGAACATAGTTATAATGAAATAGGTATATATTAGAATAGTGATTGCCACACATCTTAAAGTATAGAGTTCAGTAATTCCAAATTAAAATAAAGGAGAGTTTATCTAAATTTAAATAACATTGTTCATGACAAGATGATTTTATCCTTGTTAAACATGCGACTGGCGGCGCCTGGGACCATTTTTGCATATGACTGACTGTATGTTTAGAGGTGGAGAACTTGTGATGATCGACTCACTGGCAAGTAATAACCAAAATATAAACATTCCCTATATCTGGCTTTTTCACATGCAAATGCTGCATATTTGAATAATCCTGAATGACACACAATCTAAGCAGCTGTTTGCAGGGGAATTTGTCTCATTTGGAGAGGTTTTTTTTATTCTATGAAACAAACAGACTGATTTTCAGCTAATTTGTGTATCAAGTTACAATCCTACGACATTCACAAACAACTTGTACATGATACATGACCTGTGTGTTTCTCGAAGCACAGAAAAATGCTGAAAACAAGACCCAGAAGCTAGTGCTCTGTACAGCAGCTTGAATTTCCCGCATTTGCATAGATTATCCATAATCCTCTTTATATCCGGTCATAAGGATAAGTCCGACATTGTCATGATATTCTTAGGGCAGGTGAGATGAAACTACAATATGTGTATTATATATTGATGAGTTTGTAATAAAAACTGCACTCAGTCCAACTACAAAAGGGATGCACCAATTGGGAGACATGGACTTGATAAAAGCACAAGTCTGGTTTCTCTACAGTTGAAATATTTTATTACCAACATATCGACTCTTCTTCACGGTCTAAAAATAACATAAACGGATAATTTGTCCAGACTGCTCAGAAGGTCTTGAATTTAATATTGCACAAACGGTTTCCCTTCAAATCTGGGTGTCAGTGTTTTGTCAGAGCTGTTAGTAAATGACATTCCAAAATCATTACTGTAACAATATAATTTAGCAGTTGTTGTGTTTATGATTTCTCTCTAATGATCATGGGGTCATGGGGTCAACAACATTGATTCTTTTGTACTTACCACTTTTTGCCTACATATGTTTTTCATGATTTGTAGGTGAAACTTCAAAAGATAGACACTGGAAGTGTAATAAGACTGAGACTTCAAGGAACTCCACAGTCTGTCATGACAGTCCAAAGAGAAGTTAATGCACTTCTTGATAGAATAAGTGAGGAGGAGAGACGAATTAGTGAAGCCAAAATGCTTGCAAGGAATGTGAAGTGGTTGTATTTGAATGATGAAGAGACCTATGAAGAGTATGAAGATGAAGTGATGGGACTTATTGAAAAAGCACATTTGGATGATAAGAGGTCCGTTACAGTGGATATAGAGGGTGGGAAATACATGATTGACTTTACAACTATGACAGAGATGGATATGTCAGATAGATCCAAAGTACCAGTTAGAAGAGACCTGAGAGCAAGTAAGATCAGTACCCATTCCTATTAAAAGTGGGACATTTTCCTTCACTTAAAGATATTACCAAACAACATGCATTTTTAAAAGTATTCAAATATCAAAGAATGTGATTTCTTGCTAGATATCACCTACCCTTGTGATAAAATATAAATTTATATTCAGAAGACAGTTTGCAAAGTTCCTTAGAAATGTTAACATACTGGTCGTTGATAGCATAATAAAAAACATTATAATCAAACTTTGCTATTTTCAGATATCATTTATGCATTTATTTATTTATCATTTTTTCTTGTCTTGTTTTCTATGTTATTCAAACGCTTCCTTTTTTCTACATAATAACTCATTATTATAGATAGCATTTCCCTCCCTAACCACTGGCGAAAAATGGCAGATGCAGAACAGCTAAAAAGAGTACTATTGGATGTCCACTCAACTGAATTCCAAACTGTTGCCACAGCCTTTATGAAGTCTCTTCAACCATATATTGTTGTACAGGTGAGTATTGAAATCAAGACTGCCAGTGTGTTTTAGAGATTTAGCTATCAAATTGTTTTAGCCACAAATTTGTAATTATCCATAAATGCACATCGTAATTTGATCCCATATTTTGATATTAGAAAATATTTAATTGTATACTAGGTATTTGAAAATGTACTATGCATATATCTGAGTCATCAATACAGTATATTATCAATTACAACCCAAGGAACAGTAAACTTGGCAGTCATGTATGATGTTTTCAATTTCGACTTGGTAATATTAATGTTGTTTTCATTAATATTGTTATTGTTGTTGTTGTTGTTGTTGTTGTTCAAATGCAATTGATGTCTGTGTTCATACTGCGTACTAAAGGACATCATATCAATAGACTATATTTGTGATTCAGTTAGTTAACAAAAGTGAAATGTTTCCATTAATTAAAGAGAAAAGTAAATGGTAAATCTAGTAAAATGTTTCAGCTGTTGGGGTTACAAAAAAAAATCATTGTTCATGTACAACAAGAGTTACATGCCACTGCACAATGAATATTTATATTAAAGTTATTACTTTGTATTGCCATGGTGAGACCTTACCCCTCATCAATTATTTCTGGCTTGACTTGTTAACAAGAACACTTTCTTAGTCCATGATAAAATAACAAAGGCGATTTTCTTTTCTGTAGCAAATTGAACGGATTCAAAATCCAAAACTATATCGAAAGTATATGGTACTGAAACAAAACATGGACAGGAAAAATAAGAAAGGAATTAATAATGTAAAGTTACTGTATCATGGTACGGCTGCATACAATGTTGATAAGATAAGTTATGGTGAATTCTACAGTAGTTTTGCAGGAAAGAATGGTAAGATACAGAATTGAAAGTGTGATCTTCATTCACAAATTTAAACTATTGTGTATATGATGGACATTGCCTATCTTTAGCCCTGTCATGATATTCCTAAATTATAACACTAGCAGTACAAATAATGTCAATAATAATGAGGACTAAACATTGTTGTGATATCTGGTAAAATGCTAAAGTGTGTGTGTGTGTGGGGGGGTGTATTGATTTAAATTGTTTGTTATGGGTTGTGAAGACTGAAACAAATACAAAAACAGTGAAAACATGCAACATCTGATGTGAACTTGAATGTCACCAATGTATACATTACTCATTTACCGTCAATATAATAATTTGTGTATACATCAGAATTATTGTGTACTGTATGTAAAACAATCTTACATCACATTAACATATTTTTTTTTCAAATAAAAAAATAGATATAAAATTTTGTTTACATGCGAACATCCTGTAGTTCAACCTACCAATAAATAAAGGCTGTGATGTATAATGTATTTAAGTCTGTGGCTTTTGATTCAAGTAATTATGTACAATCATGTAATTACTCTTTACAGCTACAAGTTATGGGCACGGGAGCTACTTTGCTGTGAATTCTAGTTACTCTGCATCCACAACGTTTTCACCACCTGATCCAAGAACTGGAAATAGATATGTATACCAAGCTAAAGTACTGACAGGAGAGTTTACTAGAGGACAACAAGGAATATTGGTACCACCATCAAAGAGTGGAAGTGATCCAACAGACTTGTACGATAGTGTAACTGATAATGTGCAAAACCCATCACTGTTTGTCATATTCAATGATGCTCAGGCCTACCCTGAGTATCTTATTACATTCAGATAAATGTGTACATGGACAGTTGTTTCATAACAAACAGATAGGGTATACAGATATCAATCAACATTTAATAACTGAGTTTTGTGATTTTGGATAACTATGTTGAACTTTCTCCTTGTTATTACAAGAAATGCTTATATGAACCCACACTGTAAACAAGGGGTCTCCTTTTGACCTCGTAAGGTTCTCTGTGAATATGCGTAAGAAAAAAACTGTCTGAAAAAAGTAAACTTATGTTGGTAAGTCGCCACACAGGGGTTATCGGGTATTTCCTGCAAGGGATTAAGGTAAAACTTGAGTTGATGACATATTATTACTTTGTAATGTTGTCTGTGTTTTGTTAAAGTGCATTGAGATATAATGTAATGCACTACATATAAGAAGTATAGATTATATTATATTAGATTTCACAATCATGTGAAAGTCATCCTCCTCCAGTTTTAATGATCAAGGTATAAGATGTCCATTATTAGAGGTTAATTGGGGAGTGTTTCTGAAAAAAGCCCACCTTCTCTTCCTGTAAAGGATTAACATTATAATTTGTTACTATCTCTGTCAGATTGGAAATTGACCTCAAAATTCACAAGTAGAGGAACTTTTACACCATTACATTGGCATTGTTATTATACAAGACAATTATGCATATCTACTAATATGCACATATTGCCTGGCTGTATGAAGAAACTAGTAGACGTCGATTACCCAGAGGCCAGTTTGGCAGAAATCATGAGAGGGAAAATGACATCTGCTAGTGTCTACATAAGGCCAGACAACAAGTGTTTTCATAACACACCACTTTCTCAGGAACAGATAGTCAAAGCAAATCACTTTGATAAGACTTTTGTCCATATGAATATTGCGCTTGGGAAACTAGAATGTGACTACTTTCCCTATGTGCAAATTGAGGTCAATTTGGTCAATAGTCCATACCATGTGATACAGTTTAAGCCATTAATCACTGAAGGATACATGGAAATGTTGTGTTATGATATTGATGAGTCATGTTTTATTTTTCATATACGTTTGAGTTTAATTGATATGCTGCTTGGAGTGACTTGCATGTAGTAGCTTTCAGCAGTCATTTGATGTACTTGTGTGTCTTTTCAACTTTTCAATAGATGGTATTTAATCAGGACTTGATATAGTATTAGTATGTATCTCAGAAATATATATCAAACTTTCAGTGATGTTTCTTTATTTAATAGCAAGACATCAAACCAAATTGAGACAAAACAAAGAGCAAACATATATGTATTTAGTATCGAATTGAACTTTTATTCCAAACACACACTGGAAAATTTTACATGAAATTTTCAACTGTACACTTGTCTATGTGAACAAATTGACTGACGTGTAAGGCCGAAATTTTAAAATTTTCATGTTTGTGTTTGTATTTTTGTTCAATTTGATATTGTGGTTTACCAACACAGATGAATTTCCATTTGACGCAACCCCACTTGATTTGTAAATACAGCAGACTGTAGCAATATCCATACTATACCTGTGAAAATAGTAACAGAGCACTCTTACTCTGGGGAAAAATAATTTAACAATTTCCTTGAACACAAGACAATGTACTCAAATTTTGTAATGTATAAGGTGATTTCAGCTACTCTGATTTTCAAACAAATTCGTTCTAAGGTACATTCTTCCCTGTCAGGTTTGGTGTGTAAAATTGGCAGCTTTGGTTGTTGGTGTAGTTTTTTTATTTTCACAGTTATGTACATTGTACTGCAACCAGGTTATAAATACTTTCAATGATAAAGATGTTCATATTGAAGATGTATAAGCTCCATTGATAACAGCCTGTTGTATTATGTATACACTATTAGTGCGCCACCAATGGTTGCATCCTATAATCTTTTGTTTTAGTGAATCACACAGTAGCTGTACCTAAAATATAAGAGTATGTTTATCTAAACAAAATCCACAGATTTTAACAATGTAATGTCTATGTATAGTGTCTGAAAGGTATTGTTCAGCGTCTATTTTTAATCACCATATTATTTCTTGTAGAAATGTATGTGAACATGTTCCTGAAATTATGAAATTCAAAAAATATATTGCACGAAATTCAAAATTGAAAAAAGTTATCAAAAAAAACTAGCATGGGATAAAATCTGTAAATTACATCAGGTACAACACATGCATTTCTGTGAGATTAATTTCCCACTTGCCTGAAAGGTCAAGGGTCATTTCCATCCACCATTATAGCATATAGTTACAGCTACTTGACATTTAATTCACCAGTGGTATTATGTATAGGTATATTAATTCAAGGCATTGTAGTAATGGAACCTCCACACTGTAGTCTTTACTTGAAGTGTCAATAGAATCCATAAATATCAAACAGATTCACACATCTCGGTTGTGACACAGGAGGTGGAAAATGATATGTTTGTCATATCTATACTCCATTGTCATACAAACCACAGTCAACTGTATGGGTATCTATATAAGTTTCCATCTCAAAAGTGTTCTATGGATTCATAAGTGATGTTCTTCTTTCTCCACTACCACCTTGTTCAATTTCAGAATATTTCTGAACCAGATTTTGTATTTCTTGCATTATTTGAAGGTGAAGGTGCTAGTGCTGGCAATAAACTAATCTAGAAACAAGTCTATTGTGTTTTGGTAACTTTTTTGTTAATGTTGTTGTTGTTGTTGTTGTTGTTGTTGTTGCTGTTGTTGTTGTTGTTTGGTAACGTTGGTGTCATTGTTGTTGTTGTTGTAAGCAATACTAGTCCCTATTAGCTAAATACTCTACTACTAAAAGGTTGAGACCGAATATTTTTCTAATCTGCCCCTTGTAATTTTTCCATATGTAATTGTACGATAAAATCCCCTATGTATTGTATAGCTGTATTAAAGGCACTTGTAGGTCCAATAACTATTTCCTCTACCAAGGGGTGCCAGCCTCAATCAGCCGTAATCATTTAGACAACAGCGATTTCTTTGTTTGTGTAGACATAAAAAAATTGTCTACTTCTGCACCAAGACTGCCACGGTGAATTAACCACAGTGTACATTGTTACATCCACCATCCGAGTGAAGTTTACCGTTCCAACCAAGTGCAGTAAATGTGTAAACTGTCAGATTTATCAGATTAGATCTGATTCCTATATTTAACACGGTTAGTTATATGCTAGATTCGAAAGAAACCATACATTGGCACAGAGAATGGAACTAACAACTCTTCTATGGCATCGTTTCAAAGGGTATAATGAGTTATATGGTATTCCGTACAATGTACAATACTTGATGTAATGTCCCTCCCATTATATTATACTACATATTGAAATATTTAGTTTTCTAAGTATACTCTGTGTGTGTGATAGAACAGCATCGTTTTACTCTTTTTATTACCTTGTGCGAAAGCCAAACAGAAAATTGTGGCAACAAACGTGGGTGTTCAACATAGGCGTACAAAAATCCTGATATCTCAAAGAAGGAAAAAAAAGTTGGCAGCATAGGCGGAGAAAAAAAATCACAGGCAAGCAGATGGGAAAAAAATAATGACTCTCCACCATCTTCCAAGCCCCCCCCCCCCCCCCCAGGATATCAAATGGTCTACCCCTAACCACCAAACCTACCACTCGTACGTCGAACCAGAGGCATCGGTCACGGATCGTAAACTTAAAAAGTCTTAGACAGAAAGAGAGACAGGGAAAGGGAATTTCCTATATTTTGTTTACGTGTATTGACGTATTCTGATTAATCATAGACCACACATAAATAGTGTATCCTCTGTTTATGCTTTATTTGTATGGTGGTCTTTATGCCTTTTTTTGCGTTTACGGAAATTCAGCAACTTAGTAACTCGGCCAGGTACATTGTACACAAAAATCCGTGCTTACGTACGTACGTACATGCCTTTTTTCAGTAGTATAGCGCCATCAACATTGAAGTTAACTCTTGAGTCTTCAGACACCATACCACCGCCAGCGTCTGTAGGATAGTTAAAACACACATTCGTGTAGGGTCTATGGTTAAAAGTGGTTCGTGTATTACCGTCATGATCAGTCAGATAGTAGATGTTTACATTGGTTATGGAAATATGTTAATTTAGCAAATACCCAACCAGTTTCTTCTAGGATTATCTGTGCACTAATTAATTCAAAGTTGGTAAACTCGAATAAGACAATGATAACGGTAGGAATAGGACAGAAAATGAGAGTTTTGATGGTGATATGTAATATTTAAATCTTTATTAACTTGAGATGGAGAGTGAAACAATAATAACATTACAAAGCCGGGAAATCGCGGAAAAAACCCAAACTATTTATTCGCCCTGGTCTGCATGAGGCACGCCAAGGTTGGCATGTTCGTGTGACCCTATTTTTTTCAAAAATGTTTCTAATTTTTTTCCATGGAAACTATGAGTAGGTCGGTCAATTTGAAAAAAAAAACATCTTTGCCTCTCCCTTTCCTCCTTTCAATCATCTTGTCATTGGATGCCTGGAAACAAGCCCTTTCAAAGCTTCTCTTACACTCACCCGCCCCTCCCCCTGAATAACTTCCGTTATTAAAGAAATGCTCTGTTCGTGAACAAGTGTTGGCGCTGCCATGACTGTAGATGATGTCGACAGACACAGTGTCGATGTCCAGAAACTTGTTTATGCTTGTCAGGGAGGACGATATTTCACAACATATCAAGGGCGGGCGAAGATTATAACAAACAATTATTTTGATGACGGAGCTGAAAATTTGCATGTTTGGTAGTGTAGAGAAGAATAGTTCGACATGTATGTTTGGGAGGGTAGAGAAGAAAATTTGACATGTATGTTTGGGAGGGTAGAAAATAATAGTTCGACATGTACGTTTGGGAGGGTAGAGAAGAAAATTTGACATGTATGTTTGGGAGGGTAGAAAAGAATAGTTCGACATGTACGTTTGGGAGGGTAGAGAAGAATAGTTTGACGTATGTTTCGGAGGGTAGAAAAGAAAATTTGACATGTACGTTTGGGAGGGTAGAAAAGAAAATTTGACGTTACTGTGGGACATTGTAATCTAATATTAGGTTTGAATATACGACAGTTATAATAGCAATATGGCAGGCATGATAGGAGAAATATGACAACAAAATATCCACAGACTATGTAGATGAAATTTGTAATACCGGAACAAGATGTGAACGTTTTTAAATGTTCCCTTCGGAATAATTACATCAATGCCACATCCTATTGCCTGTATATTTGATGATTACAGAAATGAAGTGTAATGGACCTCACCCCCAATACGGTATAATACTTATATGTCACTTTCTATGTGATTATATACCAAAGCTTTAGAATTAAAATGTGTTCTAAAAACAGCATTATACTGTGGTCACTTACTGAAATGTACTTTGGAATTGAGATTAATGTTTTTGGAAAGCTTTGCATTCACTGTAACTGTAACTGGGGTATTATTTTATTGATCAGACAAACCAAGAATATATATTTACTGAAACTTCTATAGCTGATCAGTACTGTGTTGGGTGTGATTACCCCAGGTGATCAGTACTGTGTTGGGTATACGATTACCCACAGGTGATCAGTACTGTGTTGGGTGTACGATTACCCACAGGTGATTCAGTACTGTGTTGGGGTGTATGATTACCCACAGGTGATCAGTACTGTGTTGGGTGTACGATTACCCACAGGTGATCAGTACTGTGTTGTGTGTACGATTACCCACAGGTGATCAGTACTGTGTTTGGTGTACAATTACCCACAGGTGATCATCAGTACTGTGTTTGGGTATACGATTACCCACAGGTGATCAGTACTGTGTTGGGTGTACGATTACCCACAGGTGATCAGTACTGTGTTGTGTGTACGATTACCCACAGGTGATCAGTACTGTGTTTGGTGTACGATTACCCACAGGTGATTCAGTACTGTGTTGGGTGTACGATTGTGCCAACAAAGTCTCATCGAATGAATAAGTCTGGACGAGTTTCTTTATACAGTTATTACGGTTTTATTTCGAGTCATTAACGAAGAGCATTACAGCCATACATCACTGTAGGATCATACACATCATTGTTGTAACAGCAGTTACCATAGTATCGTATGTGTAGACATAATGGTCGATGCAATCGAAATGGTAATTGAAACCGCAATGGTCGTAAAAACTGCAAAATATGATACGAGAATAGAATACATAAAAAGATTGTCTTGATTACGTAATACAGTGTCGAATAGACAAAGCAAAAGACTACAAGTGTACAGCTACACAAAAGATACACTGAGGAAATACTACAACATCAATCTGAAACGATAAATCTGTGATAATTACCTCGGTGGCGACCTTGAGACCTTGAGACAATAAACTAGTTGAGATTGACGTGCATTTGAACGAAGTTTTTGAATGAAGTTAGACAAGTGTCTTCTTACTTCACTGCAGCACGCTGTCTCGTGGCGAATGTGCGGAGGTATACAGAAACACGCCGTAAATATGCGTGACCTTTGACCAAGTTTCGAAGACAAGGTTACCTCGGCCAATGTTTACATATTTTGTATAATACACCTGTCGATTCTCGCATAGTAACGTAATTGCTCCCTACCGAAACAATATAGGAATGTAAAGTGACCGAAGAAAAAGATAAACAAATGAACTACTTTTGCGAAGGGAGAAAGAACAAAGGAGGTGACAAGTTCAACCACAAGCTTGCACTGAAGGACGCCCTCTGGAGACTTTGCAAAGTTCCTAGTTTCTATTAAAGGGCAGCTGCAGTTACACTCCCACCCAAAATCAGTATGATTTTCATACCAAAAACACTACAACAAAGGGAGGAATTGCCAAAACAGGAAAATTATCAGTACAATCACTAAGTTCCAGCTCCCACCCATAAAGGGTTAAACTCACCTTATTTACTGTCTTCATCAGTATTTTCAACGAGCAAAACAAGCTTGTGAATTGGTCTTTCTAGAAAGGTTAATTTACTTATTCTCTTACCTTGTTTTGAGAGGTTTGGGTCACCCATAAGGATTTTCACTCGGCGTACAAGGCCATCTTCATCATGAATGGTCTCTGTTACCTTAGCTAGTCTCCACTGACTTCTGATGGTGTCTTCTTCTTTAAGAAGTACTATGTCACCTACCTGGATGTTTCTCTTAGTCTCTCGCCATTTTTGTCTGGATTGAAGATTCAGCAGGTACTCTTTCCGCCATCTTGTCCAGAATGTGTTGGCAAGGTACTGAACTGCACGCCATCTTTTTCTAGCATAAAGATCCTCCCGAACGAAGTTACCTGGTGGCGGCAGGACAATATCCGACTTCATGGTCAAGAGTTGATTTGGGGTAAGTGGTGAAGGTCCAGTGGGATCATTCAAGTTTTGAACTGTCAAAGGCCTGCTGTTAACAATGGCCATGGCTTCGTATAAGAATGTTCGGATGGATGATGTGTTCAGTCTGGTTCCGGCTAGATCCAGTATTCCTTGAAGAACATTCCTTACTGATCTGATTTGACGTTCCCAGATGCCACCCATGTGGCTGGATGCTGGTGAATTGAAGACAAAATCGCACTGATGCTTTGACAGTGCATCCTTAATCTTTCCTTCATCAAGATTTTGTAGACCATGTTGAAGCTCATTTTTAGCCCCAACAAAGTTGGAACCTCTGTCACATCGTATGTGCCTCACGGGTCCTCTGATAGCGATAAAGGAACGTAGACAATTCAAAAATGCATCTGTTGACATCTCTTCCACAACTTCTGTATGGATGGCACGAAGTGCTAAGCAGGTGAAGATAACGCCATACCGTTTCACCTCACTCCGACGTTCTTTGATCAAGAAAGGACCAAAACAGTCCATTCCACAGTATGTGAATGGTGGGGAGGGCTCTAAACGATCTTTGGGGAGATCTGCCATCCTCTGGGTGTTTGCTTTCCCTCTAAGCTTTCTGCATTCAATACATCTGAATATGCAAGTTGTAACAGCTGCGCTGCAGTTTACTACCCAGAATCCACTTGACCTTAGTTTGTTTATGGTTATTCCACGTCCTTGGTGGGCCACTCTTTCATGACACCATCTAATAATCAGCGTAGTTACATGACTCTTTCTAGGAAGGATCATGGGATGCTTAACTTGCTCAGTCATAGTTGATCTGTCCAATCTTCCTCCAACTCTCAGCACTTGCTGATCATCTAAATATGGATTCAGTGGGGATAGGCTACTTTTCATTTGAACTGACTTAGTGGGATGTTTCAAGGAGTCTATTTCTTCAGCAAAGACCTCTTGCTGTGCCCACTTTACGATTGTCAGGGTTGCTTTCTGTCTAGCCTCTCCAGGAGTGATTGTTGTTTGGTTCCTTTTCCTGGATATGTATTGTTGTAATGCAGTGATTGCAGTTACGGCTCTTGTCCAGTCTGAGAAGTGTTTCAACCGGCTAAGCACTGGCAAGGTTGCTGATGAGGTAGTGACCAGGCATCTTGTGCTCTTCAGTTCTGGGTCATCTGTTAGTACATTTAAGTCTAAGTTGTTGGAGAATGGAACTTCTGTTTCCCATAGGAAGGAGGGTCCACTGAACCAGTTGGACTTTTCCAAACCTTTCACTCCAAGCCCACGAGATGCATGATCTGCTGGATTATCTTCAGAACGCACATAATGCCATTGCTCAGGTAGAGACGACTGTTTGATTCTTTGTATGCGATTGGCTACATATATGTGGAAGCGACGAGCATCATTTCTAATATAGCCGATTACTACCTTCGAATCAGTCCAATAGTAGTTTTCAATATTTTGGTAGTCCAATTCTTTGTTTAGGAAGTTGCTGACTTGAATGGATACAACTGCAGCCTGAAGTTCCAACCTGGGTATGGTTATGGGTCTGAGAGGAACTACTCTCGCCTTTCCCAATACGAGAGAACAATGAACATTATCCTGAGTGTCGATTAGCCTGAGATATGAACTTTGCCCATAGCCTGTCTGGCTGGCGTCAGAAAAATGGTGAAGTTCGACTTTCTTCAAGTCTTTAAAACCTTCTGGCTTGTAACATCTTCTGATTTTCAGGTCACCTAACTTAGGAATCTCAGAAAGCCATGACTCCCACTTTGGTCGTAGCTCATTAGGCAGAGTCTCATCCCAGTTTGTTCCCTTTTTGCACATCTCTTGCAAGATGCGTTTGCCTTGAAGTACAAAGGGAGCGAGAAATCCAAGTGGATCGAATACGGATGCTACGGTGGAGAGTATTCCACGACGTGTAGGGGGGTGGTCCTTTAACACGGGACGAAATTGGAAGGAGTCCGACTCCACACACCAATTAATTCCGAGGGGCTCTTTCCACAGGTAGTTCACTGAAAGAAAGGTCCAAATCCTTGACGTCCTTAGCACGTTCTGTAGCAGGTACAGATTCCATAGTGGTCCTATCATTCGAGATGAACTTGTGTAAACGAAGATTTCCCTTTGAACAAAGGTTGCGAACATCCTGTATGAGCTTAATGGCCTCTGAATCTGTTTGGACACTTTCCAGCCCGTCATCCACGTAGAAATTTCTAGAAACGAAATACACTGCCTTCTCTCCATACTGAGGATTATCTTTAGCCACTTGTTTCAAGCCGTAGTTAGCACAACCTGGTGAGGATACTGCACCGAAAAGGTGAACATTCATTCGGTAAACAACTGGGTCAGTATCTATATTGCCTCCCTTCCACCAGAGGAATTGGAGGTAGTTTCTATCTTCTTCTTTGACTCGAAACCTGTGGAACATCCGTTCGATATCACACATGATAGCAATCCTTTCCTTCCGGAATCGACAGAGAACACCAACAAGAGGATTTATCTGGTCTGGACCTTGCAGTAAATGATCATTGAGACTGGTCCCCTTGTATCTAGCACTGCAGTCAAATACAACACGGATTTTGTCCGGCTTTTTGGGGTGGTATACCCCATGATGAGGTATGTACCATACACATCCATCTTTCTGCTCCTGATCGTCAACTAATTCTGCATCTCCTACTGCAATTATATCTTGCATAAACTTTCTGTAGTCATTTAGGTACTTGGGGTCAGACTTGAAGCGACGCTTCAGGTACCGCAGACGTTGTTCTGCCATTGACTTGTTATTAGGAAGCATTGGTTTATCCTGTTTGAATGGTAGGGGCATAGTGTAAAAACCATCACCTCCCTTATCAATGCTATTTTGGATGATGTTCAAGAAACGGATGTCTTCCTGAGACATAGTAATTTCTTCTTCTTGACTTTCCTTGAAGTCCGACTCAAGTATCTTCACTACATCTGAGGGATTGAAAACTTGCTCCCTAGCAGAGGTCTTAAAAGCATAGCAAACTTCTGATGGAGGGTGCTGTCCTTCACGATATTTCTGTTCATCTCCAATGATACTCACACTTGCCTGCACACAATCCGGAATTACCTTGGTAAGTAGTCGATGAGTTAAACCAAAGACATCTTCACTGTCATTTGGTCGTACCAACTGTCCCACGATGCTCCATCCAAGGTCTGTCTTTACTGCGAAAGGCTGATTGCCCGTGCCTGCGATGCAGTTACGAGGTGCCAGGGCTTGTGGACAATCATAACCAATTAACAAACCTACCTCACACTTCTGTAGAGGGTGTATTAGATGGGCAATTTCTTTAAGATGTGGCCACTTACTTGCGATCTCCGGAGTGGGTATGTGTGATTCCTCTACCGGTATATACTCTCGAGAATATGCCGTAGGCAATGTGACTAATACATTTGAGTCAAATCCACGAACTCTAAGATTTGGATACTTTTGACAAGTGACAGCTCGTTCACATGAAGTCATGGTGGTTAGTCGAAGGCTGACTGGCTCAGACTTTGTCCTTAGCTGTTCACCAGTGTGGTCTAGCACAAACGTAGTATCTGACTGTGTGTCAAGTAACGCATACACCAATATTTCTCTGCCTGGATCCTCGTGACTGGAGATCCATACTGGAACAATCATTGACGAGATCAGGTTTTCTTGTGGGCGAGCAACAGTGTGGCAACCAGCTGCCTTTACTTCAGTCTCCTTTTCTAATTCTTGGTCTGATACATTAGTGGATCCATGAGTTTCCCGCTCAGATGACTTCGAATATTTGGATATGTTAATCCTTTCTTCACTATGCAAGCATGTGGGATGTCTCTTACTGCATTTCTTGCACGTACTACGATTTGGACATTTCTTGGACATATGGCCAGAATTCAAGCAACCGAAACAGTAACCGCCCTTTTTTACGAAGTCCTGTTTCTCCATCATAGGTTTTGCCGTGAATGTGCGACATTCTTGAATTACGTGTCCACCCTTCTTGCAGAAAAGGCAGTTCTGGCCACCTGCTACTGGTTTTGCTTTGGTCGATAAAGTATGTCCTCCTTGCTTGCGCTTCCTGGGTGTCGCATCTGAAGTCTGTTTGTGATCCTTCTCACTTTTCAAAGATCCAATTGAAGTTGCTGGGTCACAGGCAATCTCTGCTTCCTCTTGTATGAAATACACGAATGTTTCAAATGGAGGGTAAGCACATGTAGATTTCTTTATCTTGGCAACCACACGACTCCATCTATTTACAAGCCAATCCGGCAATTTCTGAAGTAACTTTCTGTTCTCTCGAACATCATTCAACACTTCCATGCCTGCTAGGTCTCTCATAGCTGCAAGACATTGTACAAGAAAGTCAGCAAACCGTTGTAATGCTTGGCTATCTTTGCCAGAAATCTTCGGCCATGAATCGAGCTTATCTCTGAAGGCTTCTGTCACTACAAAAGGACTTCCATATCTCTTCTCAAGAACAGATTTAGCTTCTTCATAGGCCCTTTCACTTCTAAGGAGAAAACAACCTGTTACAGCCTCTCTGGCTTGGCCACCTAAATACCTTTTCAGATAATGAATTCTTTCAGGTGGTGGTATACTCCGAGACTCTATCAGAGTTGAAAATGATGATATCCAATCTGGGTAAGTCAGTGGGTCTCCCATGAATACCGACGGCTCAGGTGCAGGTAGTCGACTCATTGTCACAGATGCTGTCAAAGCCTCTGTTAACGCTCTCAAATCATCACTTACAGCTGGACGAAATTCCTTGGCTGAGGGATGCAGTACATAGTCTTGTGGTTTTCGTACCTGTTTTTGTTCCTCAAACTTCAATGGGTCGACCACAGGTGGGTTGCTCAGTTCTGTTTTCACGACAGGTCTCTTTGTCATTGTTTCAGGCAAAGGAACATTAGATACAGTAGGTAGACCGCTTTGTTCTGTTTTTACAACAGGTCTCCTTGTCATTGTTTCAGACACAGGAAACCTAGAAGCAGCATGTGGACTGCTTGGTTCTGTCTTCACAACAGGTGGTGGTGCCAATAACGACATAGGATGAGGGGATGTCACAGTGACTGGGAGGCCATCAAACATCTCCTCTCTCTCATAGACTGCAAGCTTGGCCTTTTCAATATGAAGTTCTCTCTTTATTTTCTGCCTATCCAGTTCTCTCATCTTGCTTTCCATCTCTGCTTCTGCCTCAGCACGACGTTTTTTTTCGGCAAGTTCGAGTTGATTCAGCTCCTCCTCATGCGCTGCTTCTTCTTCCCTGGCTTCAAGTTCTGCCTGAAGAGCAGCTGCTCTAACAGCAGCATCCCTGCGCATAGATGAAGTGTTGGACCCTTTAGATCGTGCGGTTGACGCTGAACAAACAGAGCTTATAGGCTTAGCATACGAAAATAAGGAACCAATCGATACCATGCTTTGCATGTCAGCTTGCTTTATGAGACGCTGTGCACGAATGATAGTCCGATCTACATAGCTGTTCATGCGATCCACAGCCTGGACTGTCAAAGGGGTGACTGATATAGCTCGCATCTTATCATGAATCTTGAGTATTTCGACACGCTCGGTCTCCACCTCTCTTATCAAAATATTAAGTAAGTCGATGGACATCTGAGCCATAAGTTCAGGTTCTGTCACACGCGGTAACAAATGATCGAGTGCATGGTGCAATTGAATTTCAAGATCATCCAACTTACCTTCTCTTGCCTTCTCAGTAAGCTTGGACACTCTTTTCGATCTGCGTAAGCCTACTGTGGGCTCACAATCATCATTACCTTGGTCATCTCTAGTTGTAAGTTCTACTGTGGACTCATTAATGACCTCACCTTGATCATCCGCAATTGGTGTTTCAATATTTTGTCCCAACATCCTTGACCCTAGCTAGTGTATACAAGAAAAACAAGAGAGCTGGAACAAGATCAATGACTGAAATTCCCTGAAATAATTTACCCCACAACAAAGTCAAGGCAGGCGTGACAACACAAGCAAATTACTGACAGGGCCTTACTAACAAACAGTTTAAAAGTATGCAATAAAACCCATATGAGTTTCAATAGTGAGACTAACCGTTATATGCAAAGAACGACAAAGGTGACAAGCTGATGTGTTGTATAACAGTAACACATTGGCCAAAACAAACCTGAAATCGAAGTATATTATACATAAATATACGTGTACACAAGGAAGCATAAAACTGACAGTTTGACAGTTAATTGTGTCCACAGATTGAGTCTCTCGTTCTCAGATTCCAAGGAGATAGAATTTTCTGTTCTTGTCACTTGTTGAAAATATGTCCACTACACACACAACTGTCTCTCGTAGATGAAGTCTCTTGCAAGGTATGTCTTCTGACGAATGGAATTTATCTCTGACCAGGATCAGCCTTCAAAAGGTGAAGCAGGACGTTACTGATGACAATATACAGCACAGTATGAGATTCCAGTATCTTGCACCAGGAACATTCAATTGTCATCGAGTTGCGAAGATAGGTTACGTAGGTCTCGAGTTTTTACTGTGCCAACAAAGTCTCATCGAATGAATAAGTCTGGACGAGTTTCTTTATACAGTTATTACGGTTTTATTTCGAGTCATTAACGAAGAGCATTACAGCCATACATCACTGTAGGATCATACACATCATTGTTGTAACAGCAGTTACCATAGTATCGTATGTGTAGACATAATGGTCGATGCAATCGAAATGGTAATTGAAACCGCAATGGTCGTAAAAGCTGCAAAATATGATACGAGAATAGAATACATAAAAAGATTGTCTTGATTACGTAATACAGTGTCGAATAGACAAAGCAAAAGACTACAAGTGTACAGCTACACAAAAGATACACTGAGGAAATACTACAACATCAATCTGAAACGATAAATCTGTGATAATTACCTCGGTGGCGACCTTGAGACCTTGAGACAATAAACTAGTTGAGATTGACGTGCATTTGAACGAAGTTTTTGAATGAAGTTAGACAAGTGTCTTCTTACTTCACTGCAGCACGCTGTCTCGTGGCGAATGTGCGGAGGTATACAGAAACACGCCGTAAATATGCGTGACCTTTGACCAAGTTTCGAAGACAAGGTTACCTCGGCCAATGTTTACATATTTTGTATAATACACCTGTCGATTCTCGCATAGTAACGTAATTGCTCCCTACCGAAACAATATAGGAATGTAAAGTGACCGAAGAAAAAGATAAACAAATGAACTACTTTTGCGAAGGGAGAAAGAACAAAGGAGGTGACAAGTTCAACCACAAGCTTGCACTGAAGGACGCCCTCTGGAGACTTTGCAAAGTTCCTAGTTTCTATTAAAGGGCAGCTGCAGTTACAACGATTACCCACAGGTGATCATGAATACTGTGTTTGGTGTACAATTACCCACAGGTGATTCAGTACTGTGTGTACGATTACCCACAGGTGATCAGTACTGTGTTGGGTGTACGATTACCCACATCAGTACTGTGTTGGGTGTACGATTACCCACAGGTGATCAGTACTGTGTTGGGTGTACGATTACCCACAGGTGATTCAGTACTGTGTTGGGTGTACGATTACCCACAGGTGATTCAGTACTGTGTTGGGTGTACGATTACCCACAGGTAATTAATACTGTGTTGGGTGTACGATTACCCACAGGTGGTCAGTACTGTGTTGGGTGTACGATTACCCACAGGTGATTCAGTACTGTGTTGGGTGTATGATTACCCACAGGTGATCAGTACTGTGTTGGTTGTACAATTACCCACAGGTATACTGTGTTAGGCGTACGATTACCCACAGTTGATCATCAGTACTGTGTTGGGTGTACGATTACCCACAGGTTATCAGTACTGTGTTGGGTGTATGATTACCCACAGGTGATTCAGTACTGTGTTGGGTGTACGATTACCCACAGGTGGTCAGTACTGTGTTGGGTGTACGATTACCCACAGATGATTCAGTACTGTCTTCAGTGTACGATTACCCACAGGTGATTCAGTACTGTGTATTGTGTACGATTACCCACAGGTGATTCAGTACTGTGTTGGGTGTACGATTACCCACAGGTGATTCAGTACTGTGTTGGGTGTACGATTACCCACAGGTGATTCAGTACTGTGTTGGGTGTACGATTACCCACAGGTAATTAATACTGTGTTGGGTGTACGATTACCCACAGGTGGTCAGTACTGTGTTGGGTGTACAATTACCCACAGGTGATTCAGTACTGTGTTGGGTGTATGATTACCCACAGGTGATCAGTACTGTGTTGGTTGTACAATTACCCACAGGTGGTCAGTACTGTGTTAGGCGTACGATTACCCACAGTTGATCATCAGTTGGGTGTACGATTACCCACAGGTTATCAGTACTGTGTTGGGTGTACGATTACCCACAGATGGTCAGTACTGTGTTTGGTGTACGATTACCCACAGGTGATTCAGTACAGTGTTGGGGTGTACGATTACCCACAGATGGTCAGTACTGTGTTGGGTGTACGATTACCCACAGGTGATTCAGTACTGTGTTGGGGTGTACGATTACCCACAGATGTTCAGTACTATGTTGGGTGTACGATTACCCACAGGTGATTCAGTACTGTGTTGGGGTGTACGATTACCCACAGATGGTCAGTACTGTGTTTGGTGTACAATTACCCACAGGTGATTCAGTACTGTGTTGGGGTGTACGATTACCCACAGGTGATCAGTACTGTGTTGGGATGTATGATTACCCACAGGTGGTCGTCAGTACTGTGTTTGGTGTACGATTACCCACAGATGATTCAGTACTGTGTTGGGGTGTACGATTACCCACAGATGGTCAGTACTGTGTTTGGTGTACAATTACCCACAGGTGATTCAGTACTGTGTTGGGGTGTACGATTACACACAGGTGATCAGTACTGTGTTGGGGTGTACGATTACCCACAGGTGATTCAGTACTGTGTTGGGTGTACGATTACCCACAGGTGATTCAATACTGTGTTGGGTGTACGATTACCCACAGGTGATTCAGTACTGTGTTGGGTGTGCGATTACCCACAGGTGGTCAGTACTGTGTTGGGTGTATTCAAAGTTTAAGATATGTACATTTTGTTGAGTTAGCTCGTTAGTATTGATTATGTTATCATGCATGTATACAATTTTGGAAATTACTGTACTTAATTTAGTATAAAATGTGTTTCATATAACTGTCTACCTCACCTCTGTAATTAGTTCAGATTGACACTGCCTCTTGTACCCAACATGCCTGATAGGGTGGTGTTTCCGGTTCTATGTTACATGACGGTCGGACAATGAAATTACAGCAAATCCGGAATCACTACAATTCCTTTGTGTGATCGTCATGTATATGGAACCGGAGACGCCACCATTTCATGCAATGTAATTAAGTAAGTGGTTTTGTTATTTTGTTGCCAAACATTGACTTTCATTATTTACAGATAGATATATCCACACAGAATTTATTTCCCATTGTTTTAATTAATTTATTGTCCATTTCAAATAGGACATTGTTAGATTTGGAGTAAAATAAACACAGCTGGAAAGAACAATTCCGATTCTGGTGTATTTTGGCTTTTTTCACTCGTTGATCCTGACAACAGCCCCTGAAGACACACACTTATTACTAAATTCATCAACAGGTAGAGTAACGATATTACTGTATGAATAGAGTTGGTAACGTCTTCATAATGTTGCTATAGTGACAGGTAACATTACTTTGTCATATTTCCCGTTCATCCCCAAACCATAGCATGTATATCGAATATATCAGTATAATAATGACCGTATCATAAGATACCAGATATTACGTTTTGGTTTGAATATGAGAGGGCCTATAGTATTTTTTAAAATACTGCTAATAGCGTTGTAGCACATATACTAGTCCATCTTAACATTTGCTGAATGACTATCCAGTTGCCTATCCAACCATGTTGCTATCTTTGCGATATATGCGATCATTTAGATGTTGCTATGAGCATGGTCATGTTGCTAGATATATTTTCATACGTTTTTGAATGTTTTTTTTCACTTGTATATGAATTCCTGATATTATCATTGCAATATAGGTGATCATTTGGCGGTTGCTATGGGCATGGTGTTGTTGCTAGGCACGTTTGCATACATTTATTGAGTGTTTATTCATTAGTCTTTCAATTCCTGTTATCTTTGCAATATACGTGAGTATTTGACTGTTGCTATGGGCATGATCTCATTGGTAGGCAAATTTACATACGTTTTTTGAATGTTTTGTTGTTGTTATGGGCGTGGTCAATGTTGCAATATTTGCATACATTTTTTGAATGTTTACTGACTTGCCTACCAGATGATGTTATTTGAGCGAAATATACTGCCATTCGGTTGTTGCTTAGGGCGTGGTTATGGTTTTTAGGGCCAATTGTGTCAAAATGTTTCGAAAAAAATCTGTAGAATAACCACTTTTAGAAACATCTCACCAAGTTTCGGTCTGATTGACCAAGTACTTTTTGAGATATAAATTTTTTACCAAATATATTCACATTTGTACGCCTAATTTGCATATTACTAATGAGATCATCATATGCTTAATATGTCTTCATCTATACACGAACATATGCATCCCTTTTAAATTTCAGCCCAATCTGCTCAGTAGTTTTTGAATTATAGGTTTTTGATCAAAAATGACACATTTTAGCCCTAATTTGTATATTACTAAGGGAATCATCATGTCATAAACAAATCTTAATTTACTCATATTTAAGAATGTTCCCACCAAATTTCATGTCAATCTGCCTAGTAGTTTTTGAGTAATATTTTTTGACCCAAAACCCACATCTCTGATGCAATAATTTTCGTTTGAACAATTTCTCAACTAGACACCAGAAGTAACATGACCACCAAATATCAAAGCAATCAGTCAAGCATTTTTTGACTTTAAAATGACACACACATATCCACAGACAGACCCACAGGCAGACAGACAGACAGACAGACAGACAGACAGACAGACAGACAGACAGACAGAGCCATGCCTATAACACTACTGAACCTTTAGATCAGTTGTGCTAAAAAGGGAAATGAGGTTCGACAACACTTCTTTGGCCCAAGGGTTTTGAGGTCTGTGTACATGTGCAGCTTCGAAGTATGATTACTGATATGATATGTGTGAGCGGAGGGGGGGGGGGGGTTACCAACCCAAGACCCCATTTTAGACCAATTTTGACCAAAAAGCAATACCCCGTTTTAGACCTTTCAACTTTTTAGAAGACCCCATTTTTTCTTCCGTAAGGAAGAGATGTATTTAGTGGGTGGAAGTCTGTGTGTGTGTCTGTGTGTCTGTGTGTCTGTCTGTCTATCTCTGTCATTGTTTTCTCCATAACAGCTTGCTCAATTCAAACGAAATTTTGAAGATGTATTCCGTGGGGTAATGGCAAGATTTGATTAGGTTTTGGTAAAAATCCCCTGAATATTAATTAGTAATTTACGTAATTAATGTTTTTTGGTAATTAGGCTATATCTCAAGAATACACGCTTCAAATTCATTATAATTTGGTACATACATTTTGCGATATCAAAGTGCACCTGTCCTGAAAATATTACTAATGTAGTGTTTAGGTTCAATAAGTTATTGGCATATTTTCAGTAGGCCACAAAAAAGAAAAGAATAGTTTCTGGTCAGGAAATGTTGTCCAAAGTGGTGCGACTTTATCACCATTTTCTACAAAAACGACTGGCTTAATTCAAACGAAATTTATTGCATGTGTTTTGTAGGGTAGTGACAAGAACTCATTAGGTTTTAGTAAACATCCCGTGAATATGAATGAGCAATTTATATACTTGATTGTTTTCGGTTATTAGGCTATATCTCAAGAATGCACACTTCAAATTCAATATAATTTGATAGACACATTTGTGATACCAGAGCGCACTTGTCCTGAAAATGTTATTGATGTAGCTTTTAGTTTTAATAAATTATTGACATATTTTGTAGGCCACTAAATAGGAAAAAATAGTTTCTCGTCGGGAAATGTTGTCTAAAGTGGTGCGATGGTGCGATTATTTTTTTTTTTACATTCTCAACAAATGTTAATCAATCTACTTATCATTGCAGTTACTGTTCTTTTTATTTAGTACTTTACATCAAGTGTGTATGTGGGGCATGTCATGGGCTAGTTCATGAATAGTTTTTCAGTTGTCTTCCTTGAAGTGGCAATTAATATCTAAGGGAGAGTTACTTTTGTGTTTTCCCTTTCATCTGCATACTGAATTGGCTTACGGAACTAAAGAAAAAAAATAACGTGGGAAGGGGGTACTTAAGTGGTGGGCGCTGACCAGAAACAATTGTTTTTGGCCTTTAACACTCTTTCTGCGATGAGTGCTATGCTACAACGTTCTATAAAACTTCACATTACATGTTGTGGTTGGCCAGGAGATCACTAATAGCAATGGACAAATACCAATCAATGAGAAAAATAACTTAAAAAATATTGCATATGTTCTGTTGTATTCCAACAATAAATTGTCTGTAGGAACGACAATCTCAAAGCTTTGCCCTTACAGAAGGCATTCAGTTTAAATCTGGTAGACACTGTTGCGCGCATGGTTGAACCTTGAACTAATTATATGCTATCAGTATAAATCCAAGGTTGAACGATTTGAACGGTGGATGCAACGTTGCGCATGCGCAATTAACGTAACAGTGCATTATACCTGACTGTTTATATATGGGGCGATATCTATGACTAAGCATTTCAGGGGGTGTGCATGCTATCTCATAGTCATTAATTAGCAGGGGAAAATTCCCAAACTACTTCAAGCTTGAATTGAGATTAAATTAAGCTGTTGCATATCCAACGTACACTATTAAACAAGAATTGGGCAAAAGTTTACGACCATAGGAAGTGGGCTGAGCAGTCATGTAATACTATCACTGCGGTCCAGGATGTACGCGCCCTCTGTATCCGATACTTCTGTCCGTGTTTTTGTAAGCTGATGAGCACGAGGTGAAAAATCGCTCTGGGTCAGTTCGGCATCGTCTTTCCTAATATTGCCAGCTAAGAAAAACGTTGTGGAGTAAACATACCATATTACAATTTTTGATATCTATCCAAACATATGATAGTTTTTTATTCACATTTTCATGAAATTTTGGGCGGATTTTTTGAGTCGTGGAAATTACGGTAGCACAGGTCACGGCACAGGCCAAATCTAGTATGGCGCAATAACATTGCGGTTTGTCAATTTTGCGATAGAAATTCAAAAAATCAAAACCATACGATTTTAGAACAAATTCAAACGACTTAAAATCTCTAAATTTTATTGCTAGTAACACAAAGATAAAAAATTTGAACCAAGCAATTGTAGGGGTCCGAACTTGATATTGACAAATCGCAAGTGATAAAAGCAAAATGACTGAATACGTTGTATATAAACTCAACCTGAAATGTTGCACAAGACAAAGTTCTTTAAAGACAAAGGGTAGGCAATTTGGTCAGGCTACGGCCCTGTTTGTTGGTTTGCTATTTTATTTGCATTTTTATTTCTTTTGTGTGATTGTTGTTTCTTCACCATAACACAGACAAGTAAGTTTCTTACTTGTCTGTGACCATAATCACAAGTCCCGTGTTGTCTCAGTTGACTAAAAGTACATTGAACGTAGACAGTCACGTTACAAGCTAGCGATCCATCCGCTTTAGTTTAATTATAGATGTTATTCGTCCCCAAAACGAAAATAAACTAGAAAATTAAAATGCATTTTAGGGGCTGTAGTTTTCATAGCATTTAGTTATTCCATACCCTAAAATATCAATTACATTTTGTTGACAGTGGCGTGATCTGTGTAGAACTATTTAATAGCGGAGGAATACAATATAGTCACTATATCTCTTACAGTTCAAACCAGGTCAACTGAAATGCAAGTTCTCATTGTAAAAGCGACCTAGTTTGACACCCCGATTTGATTTAGTACTTTGCTTTCTGAAAAGCACCGTCACGATAGCTGCTCGTGTTCGCTTCTTTGACGGTAAGTGATATACAAAAAGTTTTTTTCAGATGGTTGTCGATTACAGGTGTACAATGTGACATATCAAATCTTTAAGATCAGCAGCAATTGTATTGGAATGATAAACTGCATACAAGACGATATATGTTGTATGAACTGGAACATTCTTACTTGTCTGTGATTTATCAAACGCCCTGAGGTTGGCCTAGACGGCCTCCCTCCAAGGCCAGGGCTAGCGTTTGACTCCTTTAAATTTTACAAAATGAATCACTTTACAGAAAAACTTGGAATGTCTATTGTCTAAACATGACTACATGTAAATTACGTGAATGATGCTTAGGTCCTTGACTTCTTGATCATACTAATTATTTTGCGCCATGTTAAGGATATACCATGTCCTTGTGGTGAAGTCGTGAGATTTCAGGGCTTTGATAAATAAAGGCTATGTTTCAGTTCATACCACATATATCGTCTAGTATGCAGTTTATCATTCCACTACAAGTGCTGCTGATCTTAAAGAGTTGATATGGTGGAGATCCGAACCCGTTTGTCAACGTGGCCAATTGGTACTGGCCAACCTCTTGCTTGCTAAACGCGTTTCCCCAAAGAAAAGCGAGTTCCCCGTGAAGAAGACCATGAGACTAATTTCCCCAGAGGAGAACCTCTTCACATACTACTGATGTGGGAATCAGGCGAGCTAGGACCTACCGAGAAATTACTCAAGATGTCAAGGCAAAAGTATTTCCCCAGTCTACAAATAGGATGCCACGTTCATAGAGGATTTGTAACCAGGAAAGTCTTCCAAATACCAAGTTTGGAACCGTGAGAAGCAAACAACATGCCACACTGTAGACGACTGACGATGGAGTTGAAATTGGGAAACCCGACTGTTATCCAAGGAAGAACCATGAGAAGAAAAAACAAAAAAAATTAAGAAAAGTATCAATGAATTCAAACAACAGAGCGGCAACTATTTTAAATACGAAAACTAAACAATTACGTGAACTTTGAACTATTTAACTAGTATACAGTATGAATTTAGCTTTTCATGTTCCACAACTTTTTGCGGAGGTTTTGTGGTCACTTAAATTAGTTTGATTAGTTTGGTTATAAATTTCGATACTGTTGCAGTTCGACAGAGTAAAGCCGATTTCACTAGTTTATTGTCATGTCTGACCGTAAGAGACGAGAATTCCTATCGACGAATATTCTACTTCTACCCATCAAGTGCTTTCTTCGTATGGGTTGGGAACGGGGTTGGGAGATATTTTTAATCCTGTGATGTGCCTGATCACATCGATATTGTGGGTTGGGGGCGGGGGCATTGGTTCAGTGGTAATCATTTTCTGGCCGCGAATTTCGCCAATATTATAAATTGAAGTTGCTCTTCTACAATGTGTCCTATGGCGTGAAATTTTCTTGACTACGCATACAACCACATATTATTGTCGACTGTATGTGGTACCTAAATTTCTGACAGAAATGATCACATGTTCTATACATGCCAGGATTTTATCTGTGTTTTATTTCTGATTCTCATGGACAGGGTGGAGAATGTCGTATTTTCATATATTCACAACAAAAATGATAATGTCATGAATTTGTAATGACCGTGTTTGGGATCAGACATGATGTTGTTTATACACGTCGCCAAACACCTAGTTAGAGGAAAGTTTATTCATGAATAGAGTTGGTAACGTCTTCATAATGTTGCTATAGTGACAGGTAACATTACTTTGGCATATTTCCCGTTCATCCCCAAACCATAGCATGTACATCGAATGTATCAGTATAATAATGACTGTATCACAACATACCAGATATTACGTTTTGGTTTGAATATGAGAGGGTAGGCCCTATAGTATTTTTAAAAATACTGTCAATAGCGTTGTAGAACAACTGTACAGTTTTTAACATTTTTTATCCATACAGTAGTCCATCTTAACAATAGGTGTTCATTTGCTGAATGACTATCCATTTGCCTATCCAACCATGTAGCTGTTGCTATCTTTGCGATATATGTGATCATTTGGATGTTGCTATTGGCGTTGCTAGATATATTTTCATATTTTATGATTTTTTTTGTTTTTACTTGTATATGAATTCCTGATATTATCTTTGCAATATAGGTGATTATTTGGTGGTTGCTATGGGCGTGGTATTGTTGCTAGGCACATTTGCATACATTTATTGAGTGTTATTCATTAGTCTTTCAATTCCAATTATCTTTGCAATAGACTGTTGCTTTGGGCGTGGTCTCGTTGGTAGGCAAATTTACATACGTTTTTTGAATGTTTGTTCACACACTGTCTATTAATCCCTTTTGTTATCTTTGTAAAATAAAGACCATTTGGTTGTTGCTATGGGCGTGGTCATGGTTGCTCCGGATATTTGCATACATTTTTTGAATGTTGCCTACCAGATGATGTTATTTGAGCGAAATAAACTGCCATTTGGTTATTGCTAAGTGCGTGGTTATCGTTGCTAGGGCCAATTCATTGCGTCAAAATAATTTGAAGAAAATCTGCAGAATAACCACTTCTAGAAACATCTCGCCAAGTTTCGGTCTCATTGACAAAGTACTTTTTGAGATATAAATTTTTGACCAAAATTCACATTTTTACTCTTAATTTGCATATTAATGATGAGATCGTCATATGCTTAACATGTCTTCGTCTATACACCCACAGGTGCATCCCTTTTAAATTTCAGCCCAATCTACTGAGTAGTTTTGGAAATATAGGTTTTTGATCAAAAATGACACATTTTTGGCCCTAATTTGTATATTACTAAGGGAATCATCATGTCATGAACAAATCTTAATTTAATCACATTTAATAACGTTCCACCAAATTTAATGCCAATCTGCCTAGTAGTTTTGGAGTTTAAGTTTTTTGACCAAAAATCACATTTTTTTTAACCCAAACCCACATCTCTGATGCAATCATTTTCATTTGAACAATTTCCCAACTAGACACCAGAAGTAACATGACCACCAAATATCAAAGCAATCAGTCCAGCAGTTTTTGACTTTAAGTTGTTTACACACACATCCACAGACAGACTGTCAGACAGACAGACAGACAGACAGCCAGACAGACAGACAGACAGACAGACAGACAGACAGACAGACAGACAGACTTTGCCTTG
This sequence comes from Glandiceps talaboti, assembly GCF_964340395.1. Lineage (NCBI taxonomy): Eukaryota > Metazoa > Hemichordata > Enteropneusta > Spengelidae > Glandiceps > Glandiceps talaboti. Next base: position 18,357,574 of record NC_135562.1, on the reverse strand, counting down.
CCTATAACACTACTGAACCTTTAGTTCAGTTGTGTTAAAAAGGGAAATGGGGTTCGACAAGAACTCTTTGGCCCAAGGGTTTTGAGGTCTTCGCGCAGCTTCAAAGTATGATTACTGATATGATATGTGTGAGCACAGGCCGGGGGTTCAGCGCCCCCCACCCCTGGGGGGGGTACCAATGGCCAAGTCTGGTAGGGCTGTGTGGCCAATGCTGTCAACCCCAGACCCCATTTTAGACCAGTTTTGACCCAAAACCAATACCCCGTTTAAGAACTTTCAACTTTTTAGAAGACCTCATTTTAGACCACTGTTGCGCACATGGTTGAACCTTGGACTAATTATACCTTCCAGTATAAATCAAAGGTTGAACGATTTCAACGGTGGATGGAACGTTGCACATGTGCAATTAACGTAACAATGCATTATACCTGACTGTTTATATATGGGGCGATATCTATGACTAAGCATTTCAGGGGGTGTGCATGCTATCTCATAGTCATTAATTAGCAGGGGAAAATTCCCGAACTAGTTGAGAATTTACTGAGGAGCTCCTTCCAGGACCCGATTTTAGACCAAACAAAATAAAAAATTGTGAAAAGTGGACCCCATTTTAGACTCATTTGCTCTCAAAAGACAGTACCCATTTTATACCAAACCCGTACCAAAAGGGCGGCACATATACGTATACCCAATAGGTGGGAGTACCGGGGGGTGTTGCTCGGACTTGAAGAAGAAAAACAAACAAACAAGTAGACAAACAAGCAAACAAACAAACAAACAAACAAACAAACAAACAAAAATTGACCAACTTTGAGAAACATAACAGGTGCACGATAATGTAATCACATCCACTGTCTATGTATAACGAAAACTAGTATATTTTCACTATTTTTGAGTGTGGAATATAGTGGAGACATGTTCTCCAGTGTGATTTTTATAAAATAGAGAGTATGGGGTTTTTGGGTGTTTCTTCGGTTTGTTGTTGTGAGTTTCATTGTATTTTTAAGATTAAACGTAGCTAGACACGTTACTTAATCACAATATATTTATGATATTCGTCAAGATTGCTGTTATATATTTGCCAGTATCGTAGCCTGTTGGGGGAGAGGGGGCAGTTCCCCCCCCCCCGAGAATTTTAGGGGAAAAAGAAGCACCTTTTCGAATACGTAGCGATGTTATTGTAATCGTCATTTACTTCAAGCTTGATTTGAGATTAAATTAAACTGTTGCATATCCAGCGTACACTATTAAACAAGAATTGGGCAAAAGTTTACGAGCACCATTGAAAGTGGGCTGAGCAGTCATGTAGGGCCATCAAAAGTGTGATAGCCTTAAAGTCTTAAAATGTTTTGCTCTTTATTTGGGATTTTTTGGAACCAAATTAAGCTTCAGGCGAAGTCATTTATCCAAGTGCACATACGCAAAATATCAGCTTTGTCGCAACAAAATACACTTCCAGAAAATATGTACTGCATAGCATAATTGTCTCTCAATGCTGGTATTTAAATACCATATTCAAGCATTGTAAGACTTTAAATTATGTCTATGGTTTGATAGTTTATGCCTCTAAATGGCCTCCTACATTGTCTTATTTTTATTTTATTTTTCATCTTTGAAAGTGTCTCAGTAGCGATCAAGGTGATAATTGTCTTTCTCCCAAAACAAGATGGAAGGGGGTTGGCTAAGTACCTCCCTGTATAGGTTAGAGCTCATTATGAGACATCTCCTTATGCATGTGAAATCCACATCCTTTGTAAAGTAATTCGTTCCGAGTATTATTGTAGTTGGCTATCACTGTTATTTTAATGCATCATTGCACTACATAATTTTATATTACCACTGCAGTGTAGGTGACAGAAGGAGTGGCTAAAATAAGGCTTGAGATTCATTTGGCGGGTCTTAACATTTTTATGAGAGGAGAGGGTGAGAGGAGCTACAAAATTTGTTTAACCGTAAATTGTGTACATTTCCTAACTGTAGAACTGATGGAAAATGATTGCTATGCAGACAAATCGCAAGTGATGAAGCAAAATGACTGAATACTTTGTATATAAACTCAACCTGAAATGTTTTGCTATCATTATATAATTATGGTTTGTTTTTAATCCTGTCAGTGTCAAGCATTGTCAAAAAAAAATCACAAAAAAATCGACCTACCTACCCAATGCGATGGGTCAGATTGCCCGCTGAACAACTTTTTCATTTTTTCTGGCCTTACATATAATATCTAATTGCATATGCTAAGATAGATATAATGTAAATTGCATGCACATTTATGTAAATTAACCACCTTTCTAAATTTTAAATGTATGATTGCACAAGACAAAGTTCTGCTCCCACCCCCGGGGTTGGCAATTTGGTCAGGCTACGGCCCTGTTTGTTTGTTTGCTATTTTATTTGCATTTTTATTTCTTTTGTGTGTTTGTTTTTCTTCACCACAACACAGACAAGTAAGTTTCTTACTTGTCTGTGACCATAATCACAAGTCCCGTGTTGTTTCAGTTGACTAAAAGTACATTGAACGTAGACAGTCACGTTACAAGCTAGCGATCCATCCGCTTTAGTTTAATTATAGATGTTATTCGTCCCCAAAACGAAAATAAACTAGAAAATTAAAATGCATTTCAGGGGCTGTTGTTTTCATAGCATTTTAATTATTCCATACCCTAAAATATCAATTACATTTTGTTGACAGTGACGTGATCTGTGTAGAACTATTTAATAGCGGAGGAATACAATATAGTCACTATATCTCTTACAGTTCAAACCAGGTCAGATGAAATGCAAGTTTCCATTGTAGTTTGACACCCCGATCTGATTTAGTACTTTGCTTTCTGAAAAGCACCGTCACGATGGCTGCTAGTGTTCGCTTCTTTGATGGTTGTCGATTACAGGTGTACACTGTCGCAACGTTTAGAAACTTTTTCACCTCGGTATCAAATCTTTAAGATCAGCAGCACTTATTAAAAGTTATCCAAAAAAGCTAGCATGGGATAAAACCTGTAAATTACATCAGGTACAATGCATACATTTCTGTGAGATTAATTTCCCACTTGCATGAAAGGTCAAGGGTCATTTTCCTCCACCATTATAGCATATAGTTACAGCTACTTGACATTTAATTCACCAGTGGCATTATATATAGGTATATTAATTCAAGGCATTGTGGTAATGGAACCTTCACACTGTAGTCTTTACTTGAAGTGTCAATAAAATCCATAAAATATCAAACAGATTCACACATCTCTCGGTTGTGACACAGGAGGTAGAAAATGATATGTTTGTCATATCTACCCTCCATTATCATAGAAACCAGTCAACTTTATTGGCATCTATGTAAGTTTCCATCTCAAAAGTGATCTATGGATTCATGTGTTGTTCTTCTTTCTTCACTACCACCTTGTTCAATTTCAGAATTCAAAATTTCTGAACCAGATTTTGTATTTCTTACATTATTTGAAGGTGAAGGTGCTAGTGCTGGCAATAAACTAATCTAGAAACATGTCCATTGTGTTTTTGTAACTTTATTGTTGTTGTTGTTGTTGTTGTTGTTGTTGTTGTTGTTGTTGTAAGCAATACTCATCCCTATTAGCTAAATACTCTATTACTACAACTTTTGAAGCCCCCTTGAGGCGGAATAATTTTACTGATACTGATAACTTGTAATATTTCTATATGTAATTGTATCATAAAATCCCTATGTATTGTATAGCTGTATTAAAGGCACTTGTAGGTCCAAAAGCTATTCCTCAACCAAGGGGTGCTAGACTCAATCAGCCGTAATCATTTAGACAACATCGATTTCTTTGTTTGTGTAGACATAAAAATTGTCTACTTCATTTCTACATCAAGACTGTCATGATGACATTATCACAGTGTATATGTTACATCCAAGTGAAGTTTGCCGTTCCAACCAAATGTAGTAATTATGTAAACTGCTGTTATTCAGTATTAGCAGTTTAGATCCGATCCCTATCTTTAACATTAAGAGTTATATGCTAGTTTCCAAAAGAAACCTTTCATTGGAATATAGAATGGAACCGACAACGGTTTTGTGTATCGTTTCAAAGGGTATAGTGAGAGTATGGTATTCCGTACAATATTCCCCTTAACAGATGTAATGTACTTTCTATTATCAGAGTACTCGGTATACACGTGTGTTCAACGTAGGATATGTCAATTAAATTAAAGCACTTAGATCATGAATGTAGGGAGTTTTCCGCTCTATTAAACCTTAGACCACTATAATGGTCTGTATGTTTACCTATTAGTCGATTTATTTTGTGTTTTTCGTCAATAATGAATTGTTCGTCGATGTTCAACTTCATGTACGCTCACAGCCTGGTTGTCATGTATGAATGGTTTTAAAGATACATTTCCATCACTTTATGTTAAGTTTGATCCCTCACCAGGATTATTCACTCGATTTGATGTCATGAACCCGTTTCTTGCGTTTCCTTTCTTCTGACTATAAAGGTTCTAACCTATATCACCTAAAGACCAAATTAAAACCTACTACAAGCCTAATGGTTCATTCGCTTTGATGACGTGAACTTAACCTATATCCTGAAGACGAAATTAAGACCTACTACAAGCCTAATGGTTCTTTGCTTCGATCACGTGAACTCATTTCTCGACCTTTCTTTTCTTTTCACTTAAATGGTCTTACCACATTAACTAAGAACTGTTAAATAGCTAATACAACTTTAACGGTGTCTAATTGGAGGCTTATTTACGCCGATGTGCACACACACTTTAGTCTATTCTTCGACATTGGGTGATAACACAGGGATGCGCCAATTGTTTGGTGCTGAATGTGAGAAGCATTGATGCAATAGACGTCTTGTTTGATCGTTTTCTGGCTTACCTAGAAATAATTTCTCCAAAATCGTCTATCATTCATTTCGACAGGCGGCAAGGACATATGAAATTTGGAGCAAGAAATCAATACAGGTATGGAATTAATATTATCATTATTTAAATAATCTTAATTATTTTGTAACTACTGCAAAATAGTCGATTGGAAAATTAGGAGAACACCTTCGAAATGGTTCATTGTCACCAGTCAGAGATATAGTGTGTATTTTACTGTAGTTGCTTACGCTTTGAACATTTTCACGCACCAGAGCTGTTATTTCTTCCTCGACGCTGCGAAATAACCTATTGGCAGTGCGTTTTGGACGGTGCCGTAAAAGAGAGTGTGGTTTACGATGATGGCTTTGAACGAAGGATTGCAAACCATGTTAATTGAAGAGACAGAATGCTTTCCTGTTTCTTTGGCAGCCATGCTATTCTTCGTGGTTCATGTTTATAATGAAAAAATGTGACACATAACGCAAAAAAAAATATTGTGTAGCCCAATAATCATTGCCTGATTACAAGTCCGTATATTAATTAATACATTATAATAAATTTATTATTATATTCAACACACACACACACACACACACACACACACACACACACACACACTAGCAGAGAGTTTGGTAAGGAATATTCATGTCAAAAAAACTATATGAAAATTACAACGCTGACAACTGAAGTGCATAAACAATTATACAATCCACTTTCATCTTGCTGCATAAAGCTGCGGTATATGTTTCGAGAATATCACGGTGTGTTTTGTGCCCGGGGGCATGTTAAACACATCTGAAAAGTGCTCCCTAACTACACCCGAATTGACAAATTAATTCAAAGTACTGCAGTGTGCACTATTAAGACCTAAGTGTTCAGTTGGTATGTTTCGGGTGCAACATCGAAATTGATAGTCAAGATAAGCCCTTGGTAAAAGTTATCTTTTAGTATAGAAAATTGTTCTTATGTCTTTAACAGTAGTCTAGCAAAAGATTCAAAATTGCTAATACATCTATCTACAATACTACCATATAATGTTCTTTGTTAGACAGCTTAAGACGTGTGGTGTTAGCCTGAGTATTATTGTCGAGTAGTAGTCGAAAATATTGATGTTTAGTATGTTTTATCATTATTTCACCTTATATTATATTGTTTTATATATGTATGTATAGTTTTGTCTTATTAGTTGTTTTGAAAACACCAAGGGACAACCATACTCGACATTTCAATCGTTTTGGTTCATAAAGTAATCTAGCTAATCTAATCTAATCTAATCTAATCTAATCTATTCTGAGACTAATCCTATCTAATCTAATCCTATCCAAGCTACTCTAATCTAAATTAATCTAATATTCCATTTTGATCTAATCTATTTGAATAAAACATGAAAATAATTAAGATAAGGAGGTTAATAAAGGGTGCAAACCCAAAAGCTACCTGATCATACTATGGAACATTGTAAGTACAAATGTAAGACATAAAGTGTAACCTACATACAAACTACAATTTATTTTGCATTTTCCTGCGAAAACAAATCTGACCATTTCGTCTCTATACAATCTATTACAGATTTATTTAGTACTTGGATAGAAAAACAAGATGGAGGAAATTATAACGAAGTGTGACGTTGCTTCCAAAAAGAAAGATTTAAATATCCGTGGTTGGTTTGTGGTTTTAGGATGCAATATAGTTTTGTTGTTTGTCCTTGGACTAAATCAAGCTATAGGACCTTTCTTCGTTGTACTTCTTCAACATTTTGATAAGGGTGCCGGGAATACGTCATTGGTAATCACTATATCGGTGTTCTTTGCCACTTGTACAGGTAACATGTACCATGATAATAAAGTTGTATGTATGTGTGTATGTATGTATGTATGTATGTATGTGTGTATGTATGTATGTATGTATGTATGTATGGATGGATGGATGGATGGATGGATAGATGGATGAATGGATGTGTGTATGTATGTATGTATGTATGTACATGTATGTATGTATGTATGTATGTATGTATGTATGTGTGTGTCTTTTCTTGTTCTCATTCACTATTCTATCTAATCCAGGACCTTTAGCAAGTGTGATCGCCAAGAGGTTTGGATGTCGTATAACTATCATGGTTGGTGGTATCATCTCCAGTATTGGACACTTGCTCAGTTCGTTTGCTACATCAGTTGCTGTTCTGTGTTTTACACATGGCTTTCTTGTAGGTAAGATTTGGTATGATTTATCAATTATAAATTTGTACAAGTCTGCCTGTAGTACATTACAGGAAATCTAGTTTTAACTTGCAAATGCTATTAAACGATGCATCAAGATCAGTGGGACTGATCACAAGGTTTCATGCTGAGGCAGATGCAAGAAAATAACACACATATATCCCTAACGAAGTGTCCGCTCTATATTTTGTTAATGATAACGAAAACAAAATGAAGGATGCCCTCATGTGTTCTGAGATGGACGGCTGATATGCTAGTGATTACATGGATTAATTCAAACCTTCATTAGAATCGGATCTCCACCAAAATCTAACAAACTGGTCCTAGTCGACGAAAAGGCATTCTCTCTATAAAAGTTTATCTAAATCAGTCAATAGTTTTTTTGAGTTAGCATACTAACAAATTATCTAACTCACCATACCATAGACAGACAGGCGGGCAGACAGACAGACAGACAGACAGACAGACAGACAGACAGACAGACAGACAGACAGACAGACAGACAGACAGAAAGATAGAAAGAAAGAAAGAAAGTAAGAAAGAAAGAAAGAAAGGTAAACTGTAAAAAACAGCAATCTCCGTCGAACATCCGTTAATAACTGTAAGTTTCTATATCTACAGGTTTCGGGTATGGATTAGCATACAGTCCCAGTGTAGGAATGGTTTGTGTCTATTTCAAGAAAAGACATGCCTTGGCAAATGGATTGGCTTATACCGGATCTGGTCTCGGTATCTTTGTATTTCCTCCACTGCTGCATACACTCATTGAAGAATATGGCTGGAGAGGATCGTTCCTTGTTCTCTCGGCTATCAATGCCAATATCTGTGTCTGTGCAACCTTACTCAGAAAACCAAGCAACGATGTAAACTGTTCGCCATCTTCAGATCGTCTGTCAGATGAGACCGAAAGAAGGCCATCATGCGAGAGCAATGAAATAGATAGTACTAAGGATCTTGATATAATTGAAAGCCAAACTCATGACACCGACCATGCCGATTCAATCAATATTGACTCTAATGAAAGCATAAAACAGTGTCAGGGTCCACTCGGAATAGAGGAGGGTAAAAAGAATGGGATCATAAAGAGGGCATTTATGATTTTCGACCTCCATCTTTTCTGGGAAAGTCCTCTGTTTCTTTTGATGTTCATTTCCTGTTTCTTTCTCGGGTTTGGTCACTACATCGCAGTGATTTTTCTTTTGCCCAAAGCAGAATCCATGGAATTCGCTAGCTCTAGAGACAATGCCTTCCTTATTTCAATCATGGGAATTTTCAGCATCATCGGAAGAGGAGTCCATGGATTCCTCCTGGAATGTAAATATATCACTGGACCTTCTCTTTACGCAGTTACTCTCGTCACGGCAGGTGTTACATCACTCTTGAGTCCACTAGCACATACGTATGCTGGTATAGCAGTTATCAGCGCTGTGATTGGTCTTACAAGTGGAATGTACCTACCCCTCATCGTTGTTAATTTAACGGAGTTTTTAGGACGGGCAAGATTAGTCAGTACATTGGCTCTTTCCACGTTTGCTCTCGGAGTAGGACTGATTGGTACTCCAATTGCAGGTAAATATTATAAACAAACCGATTGTCAATTTGTTGTTCAATTTCCGGTACCAGATTTCTCTGACTCCCACCCGACCCAAAGACTTCCGAAGAATGCCAGTGATTGGAAGATGGATGCTCGGCCACAATATTACCATTAAAGCATACATAAATAATCATACTGTGGCAAGTCTTGCTAAGTGTAATTTTAAGAGTTATACATTTTAAGCAATAGTGATTTTTTCAAAAAATATATATACCTTGAATTCCTAGGAATCATTTTCATCCAATCGAAACTGTCCGAATCAAATGCACATGCCAGTCGCTATCGTAACTTTAGACCTCTTTACGCCACGCCACCCCCCCCCCCCCACACCCCCACACCCCAACTCCCTAGAGCCGATGGAAGTCAGAGGAGTCTTAGTAACTGAACTTTATGTTTGCCCCTTCATTGGCTGTGCACTATTTAACCCAAGGGGGCCTTTTGGTGGAGCTGAAACCATTCTTAAAGAGCATGAAAGTGTTCTCATTGTCATTGTCATTGTCGAGAATGATGTATAATGACAGTATAGTGGTAATAACCAATGTATATGTAACATGCTTGGTAAGGAAACTCTTGGTTGAAAATCAGCAAACTGTTTTGGCCAGTATCTAAGGAACAGTAACTTTATCTAATTATAGCATCAACAAAATCAGACAAGCACCTGACATTAGACTAGTAACATTTAGAACTGAAAAGAGGAAACAAAACAGTTTAACTTACACATCATAATCTTAAATGCCTGAATGAGGGCGCAATGCATATAGGGGAGGAGTGCAGCAACCTAATTTCAAGGGCACATGGCAGGTGTAATCCCAAACTTTAAACGATCCTGTACCGGCTATTTAAAATGTAGCAAAGTTGGCAAGATCGTTATGTACCAGATGACGCAATGTAGCAATTTGTTGTAGCGACAGGCGACGTTTTGTTTCACCTTAACTGTCTCTCGTATAATAACTTTTCTTTTATTAACAAAGCAAGGACACGTGGTTGCATATAATTATTACGTCTTAAACACTAAACCTGTTTTGGTATTCATTTCTATAGGTTGGATCTACGACACCACACAAAACTACGACCATGTCTACTACTTGGCTGGTGTTTCTCTCGCCATTGGTGGTTTTGTAATTGTGCTTGTGCCATATTTGAAGAAGGTTCAGGTCAGACGTCTGAAAACTGTGAACAGTAATTCTGAAAAGGCTACATATTATGAAAATTCGGCCTATGAGGAAATAAATCATGACAACATCCATCGTCACCGTGTATCCAATGTAGCCTTAACTCGTCATTTGCCACGGTCGTCAACCATGAATTAAAGCTGTCAGGTTGATAAAGTCTTGCATCCCCTGGTTCAGTCATTGATAGTTTACTACATCTCTTGGTTGGGTAACTGGTGGTAAACGGCACATCTTGGTTCCATTACAGGTAGTGAATTCCATATCACGATTAATGACATACTGTATCCCGTAGTTTATTAGTCGATGGTTATACTCCATTCCTATATTTAGTCACTGGTGGCACCACTGTGTACTCAGTTACTAAGTGATACACGGCAGTCCCTGAATCTGTCATTATTGTGACATACTGCATCTCCTGTTTGATCATTGGTGACACACTGTATCCAATTGGTCATTGGTCACACTCTGGATCTCATGGTGGTTATTGGTGTCACACTCCATTCTTTGGTTTGCTCTCTGACCGGTGGTACAATGATGAATCTCTGGTTTGGTGCCTGGTGGCTATCTTTATCAGGCGAATTGGTTGTCAATGATAGCGCACTGTATCTCTTGATGTGGTCCCTAGAGTCTAACTGTATCATGTGAATTGGTTAATGTTGTCATTGATCATGTTGATGCCACACTGCATCGCTTGATGTTGTCCCCAATGGCTAACTGTAAGACTTCGTTGTCATTGGTGATCACACTACATCGTTTGGTTTGATTAGTCACAGGTTGTTTAATTTAATCCACCCATGCTCTGCTATTGCTTATTGCATCTATTGTTTCTGTCACAGTTTTTACACTAGTACTCCATCTCCTGGTGCTATCATTCTTTCAGAAGATTTCGTGACAACCCCAGTGGTTCTTTCTCAAAGAATTGTTTGCAGTTTACACCTGTAACTGATTCATTGTAAGAGATGTTTATACGCTACTTCCATACATAAATGTAGCCTTGTACATCGCTATCTTCTGTTTGGTCCACTGTCTCACTATAACCGTTAGTATTGCTAGTGAGGGTAATTGATTAATATGCTTTGAAGATTGTACGCTCAAACTGATTTGTTGGAAAAAAAACCACATTCAAACTGAGCGAATATAATAGAACTATATACAATCAGACATACTGATAACTACCATTGGGGCATGGCTAATTACTTGTTTGTGCCATTGGTAGCATCACAAGTGGTTTGAGGGACATTCAAGCAAAATCAGAGATCATGAAGTCTACAGGTTAAGATAAATGTTTGATTGTGAAGAGCCAGTTGTTTTTACATATAACTACAGTTGTATACTTCCTTAGTGTCTAGTCTGTTAAACACACATAGACGACACACATATAGCAACACTGTCAGTAATATAGTTAAATTACGTTATAACATAACACCACCCCCACATATTTATGTGTGTGTATATATATATATATATATATATATACATATATGTTGAGGGTAGAAGAAAATCAAGTCGGGTTTTTCGTCTCTACAAGCCTGTTTCGTGAGTAAATCACTCGTCAGGAGATGTTGATGTATATATATATATATATATATATATATATATATATATATATATATATATATATATATATATATATATATATATATAGTCTGCCACTGCGGTATAGAGCACTGTCTTAGCAGATTGATACTCACCAAGTTATATATATATATATATATATATATATATATATATATATGTGTGTGTGTGTGTGTGTGTGATTATCGTATATATAATATAATAAACGTATGATATATATCAGTATTGATTATGCAAATGAGATAAAATAGTTCCCAATGCAAACAATCCCCGACATCATATCTTGAAATATTTGTTTAGGTAGTGGGTGAAGGTTTCGTGTCGGTAAAATATGGATATGTCATTAAATAAATGATATACAACATGTACATGTACAGTATATTCAAATTTCAGTCAATCATAAGGACTAACATGTTGCGAAAAATCTATGTTAATTTGGCATACTACATTGATCTTGACAACCGCCAGTTCATGTCAATTCTTAATTAAATCTTATTTTGTTTTTGTGCAATTCGTTGTGGTTGATTTATTGTGTTTCACATAAAGGCGTAATACCATGCACATCGATTGATAAATGTTTTATAAACTTATAATTAGTTTCGGTTACCAAGACTCTCACCACTGAGGATTCTACTACGAGTGTCGATTGGTGTCTCGTACTGGAGCCCTCAGTTGCGAGAGTTTGACTAACTGATACATTCGATGTACATGCTATGGTTTGGGGATGAACGGGAAATATGACAAAGTAATGTTACCTGTCACTATAGCAACATTATGAAGACGTTACCAACTCTATTCATACTGTAATATTGTTACTCTACTCTAAATGATATACGCTCTATCGGCATGACATACAGGACAGCGCCTATAAATTTCAAAACAGCTGCAGACTGCAATAGTCGACGTAACGTTACATTTCAACGAACAAGAAGTCAATTTTATTTAAACCGACATAAACAGTTTTCTAAATGTTGTCACATTGTACACCTGTAATCGACAACATTTTTATATCACTTCCCGTCAAAAAAGCAAACACTAACAGCAGTAGTGGCGGTGCTTTTCAGAAAGCAAAGTACTAAATTAAATCGGGGTGTCAAACTAGGTCGCTTTTACAATGAAAAATTGCATTTCGGTTGACCTGGTTTGAACTGTAAGAGATTTACTCACTATATTGTATTCCTCCGCTAGTAAATAGTTCTACATAGATCAAGTCACTGTCAACAAAATGTAATTGATATTTTAGTGTAAGAAATAACTGAAATGCTATGGAAAATACAACCTCTAAAATGTCTTAATTTCCTAGTTTATTTTCGTTTTGGGGACGAATAAAATATATAACTAAACTAAAGCGATCCATCCGCTGGGGATGGGTCGCTAGCTTGTATCGTGACTGTAGTTCAGTCAACTGAGACCATAAGGGACTTGTGGTTATGGTGAATACCAATAAATACACAAAAGAAATACAAATGCAAATAAATTAATGAACCAACATACAGGGTCGTAGCCTGACCAAATTGGGGGGGTGTCATAACTTTGCCTTGATGCAATCATGCATTTAGTAATACGATTTAGAAAGGTGGTTAATTTACAATCACAACAACAACAAACCGAAGAAACACCCAAAATACCCGTACTCTCTATTTTATAAAAATCACACTGGAGAACATGTCTCAACTATATTCCACACTCAAAATTGTTTGTTGTTTGTTTGTTTATTTGTCTACATGCTTGTTTGTTACGGGGTATTGGTTTTGGGGCAGAATTGGTCTAAAATGGGGGCTGGGGTTGACAGCATTGGCCACTCACCCCTACCAGACCTAGCCATTGGTACCCCCCCCCCCCTGGCTGATCCCCCGGCCCTGTGCTCACACATATCATATCGGTAATCATATATACTTGTAAGCTGCACGCAGACCTCAGAACCCATGGGCCAAAGAAGTGTTGTCGAATCCCAGTTTCCTTTTGTAAAATACGATAGGGCCTACCCTCTCATATTCAAACCAAACAAACATATAGTAATGTTACATGTCACTGTAGCAACATTATGAAGACGTTACTAACTCTATTCATACTGTAATATCGTTACTCTACCTGTTGGCGATGCTTTGTGAATTTTGTAATGAAGCAATGATTGACTCACAGCCCGCAAGTGACTATCTAGGTAAAACATACAAATAATCTTTGCGAGCTAGCTCATCCATCAGGTTTTATCTTTGACTTTCCTAAAGAAAAACTTACATTACATACATTGGTCAGTATAATTTATATATACCATTCTGTAGGTTTGTATAATACTCTGGTCTATAGTATGTATAGATTGGTTAATGAAATATGTACAGGGGTCTATATGTTTGCATTCATTGTCAATAGATTAATATACATTTGTCTATAGTTTGCATTCATTAGTCTACAGATTTATGTATGTTGGTCTATGTGTTTAAATTTGTATACATTGGTTTATAGGTCTGAATATTTTGTTCTAAGATCTATGCAATTAAAATACAGGTTTACATACATTGGTCTACATATTTATGCATATTGGTCTATAGGTTTGTATACATAGGTCTACATGTTTGTTATACTTTGGTCATAGGTCTGTATACATTGTTCTATAGGTTTATATACATTGGCTTATAGTTCTGTATGCTTTGGTATATGCGATTGTATATATTGGTCTACAGGTTTGTATAATTGCTCTGTGGGTTTGCATACAAAAAAAGTACATAGGTCGATGGGTTTGTTTACTTTGGTCTGTAGTTTGTATACAGTGGTCTATGGATTTGTATGATTTGGTCTGTTTTTGTATACATTGGTCTATCATCTATGCAATTGAAATTCAGGTTTGCATACACTAGTCTATATGTATATTGGTCTATAGGTTTTTAGACATTGGTCTACATGTACATACATGTATTTGTATACGTTGGTCTATAGATTTGTATGTTTTCGTACATGCACTTGTATACATCCCGTCTATAGTTTGTATACATTGGTCTAGCGATTTGCAGAGTATATTGATACAGGATTACATAGATTAGGTGACACATTTGCAAACATTGATCTATAGGTTTGTACGGTTTGGTCTATAGCCTAGGTATGTATAAGAGGTCTATAAGATTAGTTGGGTAATTCTAGTTTTAAACAGGTTGGTCTATATGTTTGTATGGGTTGGTCTATTGGTTTGTACGGGTTGGTCTATAGCCTAGGTATGTATAAGAGGTCTATAAGATTAGTTGGGTCGATCTAGTTTTAAACAGGTTGGTCTATAGCCTAGGTATGTACAAGAGGTCTATAAGATTAGTTGTACACCCAACAAAGTACTGAATCACCTGTGGGTAATCGTACACACCCAACACAGTACTGATGATCATCTGTGGGTTATCATCCATCCAACACAGTACTGATCACCTGTGGGTAATCGTACACCCAACACAGTACTGATCACCTGTGGGTAATCGTACACCCAAGACAGTACTGAATCACCTGTGGGTAATCGTACACCCAACACAGTACTGATGATCATCTGTGGGTTATCATCCACCCAACACAGTACGATCACCTGTGGGTAATCGTACACCCAACACAGTACTGAATCACCTGTGGGTAATCGTACACCCAACACAATACTGATCACCTGATGATATCTGGTTTCTTCATATTATAAACAGTAAGAAGAGGTTATTTATGATTTACTAGGATGTACATTAACATATTCAAACCTTCTCCAGATCTGTATTTACATAAACACACACACACACACACATGCCATTTCTTGCAACTTTCAGCTATTATTGTTAAAAACGGGCTAGCTTTGATTTAGCACAGTTTCTAGAAGAACAAATATATTTTTAGTAATATCTGTGAAATTTCAAAAGAAAGTCAAGGAAGTATCTTTTTAGGGATCGAAAACACATGAAAGCATTCCGTCACACACTTTATTGAAGCTGCGCGTGCTGACATGTCAACAAAGCACACCACCAATGATAGCTTTCGGGGTCATCTAGCGCAACGCTCACTGTGGTTGTTTTCTGACTACGTAGTGTTAATTTGAGCAACTACAGTCACAACATTTTTTATGATATGCAATTCGATGCTTTTGAAATTGAGTGGCAAGACTCGATTAGTTTTCCGAAAACTATTTTCTAGTCTCTCACCCACAACTTGAAATCGTTTTCCTTTTGGATGTTATCATTTATTTCTTTTCTGTATGTTTATTTCTTGTGGGGAATAAATTTCAATTCAATTCAATTCAATTCAAAATAACAGCTATTTCTATTGGATGTTCGATGGGTTGTTGTATTGGCGGAATGGCGCTCATTGGCCAATTAGAGACCACCTTAAAATATGACCTGATCTGTCCACTAACTGAAGTAATCGAGTTTTCGTCAGTTCTGTTGTAGTAAGCCATACGACAGTGGTGACATTCTATCTGGGTAATGATCCTCACGTGTCATCTAGCAGCCACCCCTATGTCATAAGTGGACCCTGGGAGCGGTACTAGTGGCCAGCTTTGGCAGGGGTGTGTGACCAGTGCTTGAAACCCCAGGCCCCATTCTTAAAAATTAAGAAAACTTAGTGCTACGGTCGTCCTTGTCCAATGTTCCCTGCCCGTGGGGCCATGTCATGTGTAGGCCGACGATCGACATTACGTAAACCATCAATGACTGAACCAGGGGATACAAAACTTTATCAACCTGATAGCTTTAATTCATGGTTGAAGACCGTGACAAATGACGAGTTAAGGCTACATTGGATAAACGGTGACGATGGATGTTGTTATGATTTGTTCCCTCATAGGCCGAATTATTTATAATATGCAGCCTTTTCAGGTTTACTGTCCACAGCTTTCTGACGTCTGACTTCAACCTTCTTCAAATATGGCACAAGTACAATCACAAAACCACCAATGGCGAGAGAACCACCAGCCAAGTAGTAGACATGGTCGTAGTTTTGTGTGGTGTCGTAGATCCAACCTAGAAATGAATACCAAAACATGTTTAGTGTTCAAGATGTAATAATTATATGCAACCAAGTGTCCTTGTTTTGTTAATAAAAGAAAAGTTACTATAAGAGAAGCCAGGTAATGTGAAGCAAAGCGTCGCCTGTCGCGACAACAAATTGCGACATTGTGTCATCTGGTACATAACGATCTTGCCAACTTTGCTACATTTTAAACAGCCAGTACAGGATTGTTTAAAGTTTAGGACTGCACCTGCCATGTGTCCTTGAAGTTAGGTTGCTGCACTCCTCCCCTATATGCATTACGCCTTCATTCAGGCATTTAAGATTATGATGTCTAAGTTAAACTGTTTTGTTTCCTCTTTTCAGTTCTAGTCTAATGTCAAGTTCTTGTCTGATGTTATTGATGCTATAATTAGATAAAGTTACCGTTCCTTAGATACTGGCCAAAATAGTTTGCTGATTTTCAACCAAGAGTTTCCCTACTAAGCATGTTACATATACATTGGTTATTACCACTATACTGTCATTATACATCATTCTCGACAATGACAATAGGAACACTTTCATGCTCTTTTAGAATGGTTTCAGCTCCACAAAAAAGCCCCCTTGGGGTAAAATAGTGCACAGCCAATGAAGGGGCAAACATATAGTTCAGTTACCTAGACTCCTCTGACTTCTCTAGAGAGTTGGGGTGTGGGGTGCTGGGGTGGCATGGTGTGTATAAGAGGTCCAAAGTTACGATGGCGACTGCCATGTGCATTTGATTCGGACAGTTTCGATTAGTTGAAAATGATTCCTAGGAATTCAAGGTATACATATATATTTTTGGAAAATCACTATTGCATAAAATTTTGACTATTAAAATTACACTTAGCAAGACTTGCCACAGTGTGATTTTTTATGTATGTTATAATGGTAATGTTGTGGCCGAGCATCAAATCTTCTTCCAATCACTGTGGCATTCTTCGAAAGTCTTTGGGTCGGGTGGGAGTCAGAGAAATCTGGTACCGGAGATTGAACAACAAATTGACAATCGGTTTGTTTATAATATTTACCTGCAATTGGAGTACCGATCAGTCCTACTCCTTGAGCAAACGTGGAAAGAGCCAATGTACTGACTAATCTTTCCCGTCCTAAAAACTCCGTTAAATTAACAACCATGAGGGGTAGGTACATTCCACTTGTAAGACCAATCACAGCGCTGATAACTGCTATACCAGCATACGTATGTGCTAGTGGACTCAAGAGTGATGTAACACCTGCCGTGACGAGAGTAACTGCGTAAAGAGAAGGTCCTGTGATATATTTACATTCCAGGAGGAATCCGTGGACTCCTCTTCCGATGATGCTGAAAATTCCCATGATTGAAATAAGGAAGGCATTGTCTCTAGAGCTAGCGAATTCCATGGATTCTGCTTTGGGCAAAAGAAAAATCACTGCGATGTAGTGACCAAACCCGAGAAAGAAACAGGAAATGAACATCAAAGGAAACAGAGGACTTTCCCGGAAAAGATGGAGGTCGAAAATCATAAATGCCCTCTTTATGATCCCATTCTTTTTACCCTCCTCTATTCCGAGTGGACCCGGACACTGTTTTATGCTTTCATTAGAGTCAATATTGATTGAATCGGCAAGGTCGGTGTCATGAGTTTGGCTTGTAATGATATCAAGATGCATAGTACTATCTATTTCATCGCTCTCGCATGATGGCTTTCTTTCGGTCTCATCTGATAGACGATCTGACAATGGAGAAGTCTTTGCAGAGTCTACATCGTTGCTTGGTTTTCTGAGTAAGGTTGCACAGACACAGATATTGGCATTGATAGCCGAGAAAACAAGGAACGATCCTCTCCAGCCATATTCTTCAATGAGAGTATGCAGCAGTGGAGGAAATACAAAGATACCGAGACCTGGTCCGGTATAGGCCAATCCATTTGCCAAGGCATATCTTTTCTTGAAATAGAAACATACCATTCCTACGCTGGGACTGTATGCTAATCCATACCCGAAACCTGTAGATATAGAAACTTACAGTTATTAGCCGATGTTCGACACAGATTGCTTACAGTGTACCTTTCTTTCTTTCTGTGTCAGTTTGTCTGTGTATCTGTCTGTCTGTCTGTCTGTCAATGCTATGGTGAGTTGGACCATTTGTTAGTATGCTATCTCAAAAAACTATTGACGGATTTAGATAAACTTTTAAAGAGATACTGCCTGGCGTCGACTCGGGCCAGTTTGTTAGTTTTTGGAGGAGATCGGATTCTAATGAAGGTTTTAATTAATCCATGTAATCACTAGCATATCGATCTCCTAACACTTGAACAGTGTTCGTTATCATTAACAACATATAGAGCGGACACTTCGTAAGGGATGTACATGTGTTATTTTCTTGCATCTGCCTCAGCATGAAACCTTGTGATACTGAACTTATGCATCGTTTAATAGCATTTGCAAGTTAAAACGAGATCTCCTGTAATGTACTACAGACAGACTTGTACAAATTTGTAATTGATAAATCATACCAAATCTTACCTACAAGAAAGCCATGTGTAAAACACAGAACAGCAACTGATGTAGCAAACGAACTGAGCAAGTGTCCAATACTGGAGATAATACCACCAACAATGATAGTTATACGACATCCAAACCTCTTGGCGATCACACTTGCTAAAGGTCCTGGATTAGATAGAATAGTGAAATGAGAACAAGAAAAGACACATACATACATACATAAATACATACATACATACATACATACATACATACATACATACATACATACATACATACATACATATTACATACATACATACATACATACATACATACATACATACATACATATTACATACATACATACATACATACATACATACATACATACATATCCATCCATTTATCGATTCATACATACATACATACATACATACATACATACATACATACATACATACATACATACATACAACTTTATTATCGTGGTACATGTTACCTGTACAATAGGCAAAGAACACCGATATAGTGATTACCAATGACGTATTCCCAGCACCCTTATCAAAATGTTGAAGAAGTACAACGAAGAAAGGTCCTAATGCTTGATTTAGACCAAGGACAAACAACAAAATTATATTGCATCCTAAAACCACAAACCAACCACGGATATTTAGATCTTTCTTTTTGGAAGCAACGTCACACCTCGTTATATTTTTCCCCATCTTGTTTTTCTGTCGAAGTACTAAATAAATCTGTAATATATTGTATAGAGACGAAATGGTCAGATTTGTTTTCACAGGAAAATGTAAAATAAATTGAAATTTGTATGTAGGTTACACTTTATGCATTACTTACAATGTTCCATAGTATGACGGGTCACTCTTGGGTTTCCACCCTTTATTAACCTCCTTATCTTAATTATTTTCACGTTTTATTTAAATAGATTAGATAAAAACTGAATATTATATTAAATTAGATTAGACTAGCTTGGATATGATTAGATTAGATAGGATTAGTCTCAGATTAGATTAGATTAAATTAGATTAGATTACTTTATGAACCAAAACGATTGAAATGGTTGTCCCTTGGTGTTTTCAAAACAACCAATAAGACAAAACTATACATATATATATATATATATATATATATATATATATATATATATATATATATATATATATATATAGAACAATATAAGGTGAAAGAATGATACAATACTACACATCAGCATTTTCGACTACTACTTGATAATAACACCAAGACTAACACCACATGTTTTAAGCTGTCTAACAAAGAACATTACATGGTAGTATTGTAGATACATAAGAACAATTTTCTATACTAAAAGATAACTTTTACCAAGGGCTTATCTTGACTATCAATTTCGATGTTGCACCCGAAACCTACCAACTGAACACTTAGGTCTTAACAGTGCACACGGTAGTACTTTTAATTAATTTGTCAATTCGGGTGTAGTTAGGGAGCACTTTTCGGATGTGTTTAACATGCACCCCGGCACAAAACACATCGTGATATTCTCGAAACATATACCTCAGCTCTATGCAGCAAGATGAAAGTGGATTGTACACTTGTTTATGCACTTCAGTTGTAAGCATGGCAATTTTCATATAGTTTTTATTCATGAATGTTCCTACCACACTCTCTGCTAGTGTGTGTGTGTGTGTGTGTGTGTGTGTGTGTGTGTGTGTGTGTGTGTGTGTGTGTGTGTTGAAAATAATAACACATTGATTATAATGTATTGATTAATATACGGACTTGTAATTAGACAATGGTGATTGGGGCTACACAATATTTATTTTGCGTTATCTGTCACGTATTGTCATTATAAACATAAACCACGAAGAATATCACGGCAGCCAAAGAAACATGAAAGCATTCTGTCTTTTCAATTAACATGGTTTGCGATCCTTAGTTCAAAGCCATCGTCGTAAACCATACCCTCTTTTACGGCACTGTCCAAAACGCACTGCCAAGAGGTTATTTCGCAGCGTCGAGGAAGAAATAACAGCTCAGATCTGGTGCGCGAAAATGTTCAAAGTGTAAGCAGCTACAGTAAAAGTACACACTATATCTCTGACATGTGACCATGAACCATTTCGAAGGTGTTCTCCTAATTTTTCAATCGACTATTTTGCAGTAGTTACAAAATAATTAAGATTATTTAAATAATAATAATAATAATAATATTGATTACATACCTCTATTGCTTTCTTGCTACAAATTTCACATGTCCTTGCCACCTGTCGAAATGAATGATAGACGATTTTGGTGAAATTATTTCTAGGTAAGCCAGAAAACGAACAAACGAGACATCTAATGCATCAATGCTTCTTACATTCAGTTCAGTCCCAAACAATTGACACATCCCTGTGGTGTCATCCAATAGCGAAGAATAGACTAAAGTGTGTGTGCACATCGGCGTAAATAAGCCTCCAATTGGACACCATTAAAGTTGTATTAGCTATTAATCAGTTCTTAGTTAATATGAAAAGAAAAGAAATGTCGAGAAAAGAGTTCACATGATCGAAGCGAATGAACCATTAGGCTTGTAGTAGGTCTTAATTTGGTCTTTCGGTGATATAGGTTAGAACCTTTATAGTCTGAAGGAAGGAAAGTCGAGAAAAGGGTTCATGACATCAAATCGAGTAAATAATCCTAGTGAGAGATCGAACTCCACATAACGTGTTGGAAAAGTCTTTAAAACCATTCATACATGACAACCGGGCTGTGAGCGTACATGAAGTTGAACATCGACGAACAATTCATTATTGATGAAAAAAACACAAATAAATCGACTAATAGGTAAACATACAGACCATCATAGTGGTGTAAGGTTTAATAGACCTAAGTGCTTTAATTTAATTGACATACCCTACGTTGAACACACGTGTATAACGAGTACTCTGATAATAGAAAATACATTACATCATTCTGTTAAGGGGAATATTGTACGGAATACCATACTCACTATACCCTTTGAAACGATAACACAAAACCGTTGCCGGTTCTATTCTATATTCCAATGAGAGGTTTCTTTTGGTAACTAGCATATAACTCGTAATGTCAGAGATAGGAATGAGATCTAAACTGCTAATACCGAATAACAGCAGTTTACATAATTACTACATTTGGTTGGAACGGCAAACTTCACTGGGATGAAACATATACACTATGATTATGTCATCTTGACAGTCTTGAAGTCTTGTTGTTATTGTATTTATTTATTTATTTATTTATTTATTTATTTATTTATTATGTTTTGAGCAAATGTTTGTATTTTGGAAGGTAGACATCTAACGTTTTAGTTAGGTAGACTGGGTAAAGTCGAGGCGCTGTACTCAGGACACTGCACTCAAAAATACGACCGGCTTACGCGAGTTGCCTTTATTCTGGTGTCACTATTACACACGATTGAAGGGTGATATCGAATTTGGCAAGTTACATTTATCTTGAAAATATCTCAACGTGTGCGAAAACAGACCCTTTCGTGTAGGGTCAATGGTGAAAATGGGTGTGAACGGTGATTTTACTGAAGCTCGCCTGTTACGTCACATTGTTACGGATGACAGAATACAACTTTTTTAATATTCGCTAAGTTTTGATGTTTTGCGAGGTCACCGTGAACTCTCAGCTGTCATGAATTAATACTTAGAACAAATGTTTGCATATCGCGAATAGTATTCTTCTAACATGACAACATTAAGTTATTATAAGATCAACAGTGTCAAATAATGACTAATTACAGACAGTTGGAAGAACAATGAAGTGATCACATTGTTTGGCTAGTTTTCATATTCGTCAATATCATTTGCATTGAATTAAGGCGACAGCAATACTTCCGTTTTAGTCATTTATGGTGCTGATTACTTTATCACCCAATCATTTGAGTATTGTATATTTTACGTTGATAAGAATTTAATGGAATAATAAAATTATGGATTCAGTCTTATGGAAGAGACGGTCCGAGGCGAGGAGCTTCGATCTGCTCCGTGGCCACTTCTAAATGATCCAGGTTAACCATGAACATTGTGTGTAGTTTGAGCTAATTCCCTAAAAGTCCAAGTCGATCCAGTGTACAGAGTGGAGAGCGAGAGAGAGAGTAACATTGAAGGAGGGTTACCTAAAAGGAAGAGATCTAACCACCTACAATTTGTTACAACATCACTTGTCAATGGAGGTCACCTTCGACTATGGGTCGGATCACCCGCTTTCTACCGAAAATCTTGAACAGACCTTGTCTATTTCTAACAATAGCCATTTAAAAGTACACACGTATATATCTATTTTGTAAAATTTGTAAATTTTGGGCGAAAAACCGGGCCGAAATTTCCGACCTCAGCAGGGTCAAGTATTCCTTCACGAAATCGCCGAAAAATCACAGTATTCCTATCATTAATTCCGAAATCGATTCTTCTAGCACAGAGGGAGAAATATCAGTCGAGATTTTCGCTTTTAAAGTATCAAAAATCATGAATTGTTGTGAAAGTTACGGCGAGTTGAAAATGCCCCAAAATACGGCCGGTGAGCACTGAGCCAGCCATCATTGTAAACGTACCACACATCGAGGTCAGTGTACACAATGGCGGCTCACTGCGTAATGACCTTTCACAGTTGTTTTTACCCATTATGCTCTGCACCCCTTCCAGCCTCCTCTGGTCCTACCCTCTCATATTCAAACCAAACAAACATATAGTAATGTTATCTGTCACTATAGCAACATTATGAAGACGTTACCAACTCTATTCATACTGTAATATCGTTACTCTACTCTAAATGATATAAGCTCTATCGGCATGACATACAGGACAAATACAAATTTCAAAACATCTGCAGTCTACAATAGTCGACGTAACGTTACATTTCAACGACCAAGAAGTCAATTTTATTGAAACCAGCATAAACAGTTTTCTAAATGTTGTCAAATTGTACTCCTGTATAAATCGACAACCATCTGAAAAAAACACACAAAAAACAACAACACATTTTTATATCACTTACCGTCAAAAAAGCGAACACTAGCAGCAATAGTGACGGTGCTTTTCAGAAAGCAAAGTACTAAATCAGATCGGGGTGTCAAACTAGGTCGCTGTGACAATGAAACGAGGTCGATTTTACAATGAAAAATTGCATTTCAGTTGACCTGGTTTGAACTGTAAGAGATATACTCACTATATTGTATTCCTCCGCTAGTAAATAGTTCTACATAAATCAAGTCACTGTCAACAAAATGTAATTGATATTTTAGTGTACGAAATAACTGAAATGCTATGGGAAATACAACCCCTAAAATGCGTTTTAATTTTCTAGTTTATTTTCGTTTTGGGGACGAATAAAATATATAACTAAACTAAAGCGATCCATCCGCTGGGGGTGGGTCGCTAGCTTGTATCGTGACTGTCTAAATGTTCAATGTAGTTCAGTCAACTGAGACCATAAGGGACTTGTGATTATGGTGAATACAAATAAATACACAAAAGAAATAAAAATGCAAATAAATTAACGAACCAACAGACAGGGCCGTAGCCTGACCAAATGTGTGTGTGTGTGTGTGGGGGGGGGGGGTCAGAACTTTGTCCTGGTGCAATCATGCATTTAGTAATACGATTTAGAAAGGTGATTAATTTACGAAAATCACAACAACAACAGACCGAAGAAACACCCAAAATACCCGTACTCTCTATTTTATAAAAATCACACTGGAGAACGTGTCTCAAGTATATTCCACACTCAAAACTGTTTGTTGTTTGTTTGTTTATTTGTCTACATGCTTGTTTGTTACGGGGTATTGGTTTTTGGGTCAGAATTGGTCTAAAATGGGAGCTGGGGTTGACAGCATTGGCCACACACACCTACCAGACCTGGCCAGTGGTACCCCCGGGGCTGAGTCCCCGGCCCTGTGCTCACATATATCATATCGGTAATCATACTTGTAAGCTACACGCAGACCTCAAAACCCATGGGCCAAAGAAGTGTTGTCGAATTCCATTTTCCTTTTTAAAAATACTATAGGGCCTAGTCTGTAAGGTACGCCGTGACGGGGCGCCCTCAACCATCGGCCAACCCCTAACACAGAGAGGAGGCCGGTGAGGGCGAAACGTCACGACGTATCTTACATTCTATATAGGGCCTAGACACTCATATTCAAACCAAAATGTAATATTTCGTATCTTGTGATACGGTCATTGTTACACTGATACATTCGATGTACATGCTATGGTTTGGGGATGAACGGGAAATATGACAAAGTAATGTTACCTGTCACTATAGCAACATTATGAAGACGTTACTAACTCTATTCATACTGTAATATCGTTACTCTACCTGTTGGCGATGCTTTGTGAATTTTGTAATGAATCAATGATTGACTCATAGCCCGCAAGTGACTATCTAGGTAAAATATACCAATAATCATTGCGAGCTAGCTCATCCATCAGGTTTTATCTTTGACTGTCCTAAAGAAAAACTTACATTACATACATTGGTCAGTATAATTTATATATACCATTCTGCAGGTTTGTATAATACTCTGGTCTATAGTATGTATATATTGGTTAATGAAATATGTACAGTGGTCTATACGTTTGCATTCATTAGTCTACAGATTTATGTATGTTGGTCTATGTGTTTAAATTTGTATACATTGGTTTATAGGTCTGAGTATTTTGTTCTATGATCTATGCAATTGAAATACAGGTTTACATACATTGGTCTATATATTTTTGCATATTGGTCTATAGGTTTGTATACATAGGTATATAGGTTTGTTATACTTTGGTCATAGGTCTGTATACATTGGTCTATAGGTTTATATGCATTGGCCTATAGTTCTGTATGCTTTGGTATATGCGATTGTATACATAGGTCTACAGGTTTGTATATTACAAAGTTGACGACTCCAACTGCGAAATGATCTGAAAGTTGGTGAGAGGTCCTTACGTTGGATTGCAGAACTGCATGTAGTAATTATGGTTTAAAACTGACTTTTCCCAACTGTGTATCGTATTTAACTGGGTACGCCAGTCAATTTTCGTGTAGGGTCTATGATTTTATGTAGTGGATGAATGAATGAATGAATGAATGAATGAATGAATGAATGAATGCGGCACTCTGATCTGAACCTCAGACCACTATAATAGGAACAGACTAGAAACGCTTTTTGTATTAGGTGTGATTGGGGCCCTAAACCCCTGTCATGCATAGTCACCCTTCAAGCTAGTCTTGCATCTAGACGTTCGGGCTTTCTTTCGATACTATAAGCGAACGAAGTTCGCAGTGAGGGCTTGAATGTTCCATCCTCGATAGCGATGTTCGGTCGTGTGTCGTATTGTATCGGAAGAACATCCGAGTCTAGCAGATAGACTACCTTCAAGCCTGCTTCAAGCCGAACATTGTGCAAAACTATACTTCGGGTCTTTCCGTTTTTGTGCAATTGACTTTCAGTGGCCCGAGTCTGAACCAGTGTTCATACAGTAGGGCAAAGCCCTACCAACAAAACCCATAGTAACAGATGCCGGAAAACCTCAGTGTGGGCAACGGTGAATGCATGGTGTTAATTCTAAAACTGTAGAAAGCAAGAACATATTTTTGTGCAACTTTTGTATTAAAAGCATACCATCCCAATTCAAGGGCAAAGATTTTGTTCAGAAATGGAGGTAGGACTTTAATCCTTCATACCTCCTTCCTACCTCCATAGTTCAAAACAGCTAGCTGATCGTAACTGGTACAGCACATCTACATTTATTTCTGAGTTAGAGGGCATCATTATGCATTTGATAAGTATCCCATTCGCCCCTGTATTAGATCTTGTATAGTCATAATATTATAAAGATATGTAGCCATGATTATTGTGTTCATTTGCTCATTATGTATTCAAGTGTAGTCAAATTTTCTTAGGTGTATGAGCAACTTTACCTCACCAATAAATTCTACTTTATCACGAGTATTGTAAAATAACAAGTCTATAATATGAAATCACACAGCACGTTTTAGACGTAATTTGCATATCAATGTCATCTTCAAATTTTCTTGAAGAATTCTTCATCCAGATACTCTAACATACCTGCACACCAAATTTCAGCCCATTCAGTCGATTAGTTTTGAGGCTGTCGTTCATTTTTACTTTGAATTCTTTTATTTACAAAACAAATGACAGTTTTTGACCCCAAAAATGACTAAAAACAGAAAATTGAAAATATCTTGCTGTCATAAACAAATATGAATAGACTTCTCGATAAAATTTCATCTGCTGATTGGGAACGTCGAACGCACAATGTCAAAAAGTCGCACTTGCGCAAAGCATCATGGGAAAACTTTCTTTGGTACACCTCACTTAGGAAATATAGCCGCAACAAAAAAGTTAATACTGGGATCATGTCTTTTTTAATTTAGTCTTTACCTTATAGAATGGAAGTATCAAAAGTGTATGCACTAACAAGTATCTGTGGTTTGTGCAAACATGCCAAATCGCTGATGATTGTTAAACAACAAAACTTTGCATACCATTGTCATTTATAATTCTACGTTTTACTTCTGAATCAGTTCTAAACACTTACGATTGAAATGATCGTCAATGATACGCTGATTTGTAGTTGAAGGTAATTAAAAATCTTTGTGTCAATATGTCTGTTCTGGTCAGTCTGTTTTGGGAATTTATGGTGCATTCACTGTCGCAGTTTTCAGCCAGGGTCATGTTATTCGAAGATTACTATTTGGATAAACACTGCAGAAAAGTAACACCCATCATTGTTGCTTAGACATTTTCCTAGGGTCTTTTTCAACAGGGTTTATAGTCAGAAGTAACTTTGTTGATGATGTAGTCCCTGAATTTATAACCCTACATCGATGACTTAGTAATTGAACACGCAAAGGAATTATCATGAACACTGATCTACTACCGATTCGACCCTGGGATTCGATCACAGTTCATGGCGCCGCTTGCCAGTCTATGTCTTGGTCGCGCAAACGTGAACACTCCGATATCTAAAACACTTCTTTGCTCCAGCTACGTATTTTCATGGAAAATGTCATCTAGTTTGAAGTAAGCTGGGAGAAAATATTAATGAGATATTTGTAGATTTAATTATAAGAGTGAAATGATAGTCAAGTGATTTTGAAACATCTCCATATTTTGCTTTAGCGAAAACACTGACAACTACTAGTATGTTATCGCCGATATTAGTTCTCACAAAACCGGTATACCACAACATTAGTGTTGAATCTTTTGTGCGAATGCCTGAGCATGACAATATGACAGTTCCGAAGAAAACAGCGAGGGTTGTTGGCTGAGCCGGTATCCGAAAATCAAATAAAGTCTGTTTGAAAACTGCGACTTTGAGTGTATAGTTGATGATTCAAGGACGGTTGCCCATTAAAGACATCACATCGGTTTGTTCATGGAGGTAGGAAGGACGTGTTCATACCTCCATGGTTTGTTCAAAAATGGAGGTAGGCTACCTCGAATATTCAAAGTTATCAGTTTTGAATCTGTGTTGCTATTGTTGACCATTACTCACATACTAGTCCCTCATCCTCTTATTAGATGTACAACTGCGAAACTTCAAAGATTATCTACAAGGTTGTGAACTTCGTAGCAAGCTAGGTGGGGGGGGGGGTTATAGGAAGGTGTCATCTCTTTGACACTTACAATGTGGTGATTGTTAACTGCCCTCACTTCGTTTTATATTGTCATTATTTTAGCTGTAAGTTGCCGACATACCACCTTCCATCCATGCAAAGATGACATTCTGTTTTTAACAAAACCAATAGGTAGAGGTATTATTTGTATTTTTTGTATCGCGTTTCAACGATATCAATTTTACTGAAGTGCAAATTGGTCATTAGCTGAAATTTTCATACAGCCATCTATTTAAATCCTACCGGCATAAGTAGTACACAGTGTTGTTGTTTTAGTTGTCTGTGGTTGTTGCGTAGTAGAAAGTAACAACACCACGTCCTCTTTGTCCTACATTATCGGCCTGCAAAAGGCATTTAAATTCAATTATTTCAACTTCTTCTTTGTATAGTGGGTAATGTCAATCAAGGTATGGGTTTATTGATTTCTGTTCATTTCTTGCCACCTGCGATGGGGTCACGTGAGAAACACTTTTGACAATGCACATTGATTGTGCTTACACCAGGGCACATTCTTAGTGGTAGAAAAGCAGTAGAGTATGACAGTTAATACAATTAATACCATATTATACAATTAATTTGTAGGTGAGGTTGCGACCAAGTAGGGAAAATGACAGTCATTACCAGTGAATGGCTCACACCTAAACGACTACAAACGTTTGTCGAGACTTACTGATAAACAGCTAGCTACTCAATGACAACCTATTACACTGCTCAAAACATTCCGCCTTATCAATGGCGATCGACGTACTGACTGCTCGAACTTCTGGACTTACTCAAGGCTAGCTGGCCCGGTCATCAAATTGCAAAGAACAATGAAGAACAGCTGAACACCTTCCTGTGGTCTCAATTGTGTTTACTTGTCTATCTTTAATAACAATAGTTTTTTTTAACTAACACCAATGTTCTTCCACTTTCTTTGCTTTCAAAGTCAGTCACTTACTTTTGTAGCTTAACTTGCCAGTCAAAGACAGCCATTCTCAACTGGACACACAACATGACAACAAAGATATACCAGAAAATCATGACGTTTTGAATCATATCTAGAGTTCGACCCCAACCCTGTTTTTTGACAATTAAAAAATGCTCTACTACCCATCACAGCCAGTATCAATCATACTTTTTCCATATATTATATTCCACCCTAACTCCACCCATATGACTGCCCCATTTATAACCCATATGTCCGGACATGAACATGATTGGCTGTTCGCTGACCAAGGGGTATGATGACACGTGAGTGAGAATCATTACCAGAGATAGAATGTCACCACTGTCGTATATGGTTTACTACAACAGATCTAGACAGCAAGGACACATATGAATCTTTGACCAAGCAAACACTGAAGGTATGTGTACTTCATATTTCTTATCCTATAATTCTAAACTAAAAATTCACACTTTTGCAAATGACTCGATTGAATGAGAAGCTAGGAATTGAAGTTTTCCTGGTCAGATAAACCCTTTGAAGGTGAATCATGTAGAGCGTTTTCCCATGTACTGGATATGAATTAGAAACAATATATGCATACTATGAATAGCATTATTGTTTCATATTTGTTTGGCAGCCACGCCACTCAGCAAATTCACAATGATAATGACGAAAACAAAAAGAAATTCTTAAACAAAAATGTTATTGTGTATCTTCAGGGATGTAATTCCTACATGCTTTGATCTGCCTGTATGAGTTGTTTTGTGTTAGCATGTTTGTACGAAGGACAGTGTGTGTGTGTGTGTGTGTGTGTGTGTGTGTGTGTGTGTGTGTGTGCTCATTTAATTTCTACTATCCACTTGCAATCCTGAACCAAGCCACAAGCTGAAACTGAAATGAAATTGTCAATAGCTAGACCATCAATCAATATCGAGTATGAGCGCTTTGTTATCATTGAGGCATGTACCGATATATTTGCTGAGCTATGTGAGGACAAAATGGAATTTGACTCAAAGCATGGCTGTTTACAGGGTAACATGCATGTTTTTTTGGGAAGGGTGGTTCATGTATATGTGCCGGTTCATAGCTATATCACACACACACTGACAACTACTAGTATGTTATCGCCGATATTAGTTCTCACAAAACCGGTATACCACAACATTAGTGTTGAATCTTTTGTGCGAATGCCTGAGCATGACAATATGACAGTTCCGAAGAAAACAGCGAGGGTTGTTGGCTGAGCCGGTATCCGAAAATCAAATAAAGTCTGTTTGAAAACTGCGACTTTGAGTGTATAGTTGATGATTCAAGGACGGTTGCCCATTAAAGACATCACATCGGTTTGTTCATGGAGGTAGGAAGGACGTGTTCATACCTCCATGGTTTGTTCAAAAATGGAGGTAGGCTACCTCGAATATTCAAAGTTATCAGTTTTGAATCTGTGTTGCTATTGTTGACCATTACTCACATACTAGTCCCTCATCCTCTTAGAAGTACAACTGCGAAACTTCAAAGATTATCTACAAGGTTGTGAACTTCGTAGCAAGCTAGGTGGGGGGGGGGGGGGGTTATAGGAAGGTGTCATCTCTTTGACACTTACAATGTGGTGATTGTTAACTGCCCTCATTTCGTTTTATATTGTCATTATGTTAGCCTTAAGTTGCCGACATACCACCTTCCATGCAAAGATGACATTCTGTTTTTAACAAAACCAATAGGTAGAGGTATTATTTGTATTTTTTGTATCGCGTTTCAACGATATCAATTTTACTGAAGTGCAAATTGGTCATTAGCTGAAATTTTCATACAGCCATCTATTTAAATCCTACCGGCATAAGTATTACACAGTGTTGTTGTGTTAGTTGTCTGTGGTTTTTGCGTAGTAGAAAGTAACAACACTACGCCCTCTTTGTCCTACATTATCGGCCTGCAAAAGCCTGGCATTTCAAGTTCAATTATTTCAACTTCTTCTTTATATAGTGGGTAACGTCAATCAAGGTATGGGTTTATTGATTTCTGTTCATTTCTTGCCACCTGCGTTGGGGTCACGTGAGAAACACTTTTGACAATGCACATTGCTTGTGCTTACGCCAGGGCACAGTTTCAGTGGTAGAAAAGCAGTAGAGTATGACAGTTAATACAATTAATACCATATTATACAATTAATTTGTAGGTGAGGTTGCGACCAAGTGGGGAAAAATGTCAGTCATTACCACATGGCTCACACCTAAACGACTACAAACGTTTGTCGAGACTTACTGATGTGATAAACAGCTTGCTACTCAATGACAACCTATTATACTGCTCAAAACATTCGGCCTTATTAATGGCGACGTACTGACTGCTCGAACGTCAGGACTTACTCAAGGCCTGGCCCGGTCGTCAAATTGCAAAGAACAATGAAGAACAGCTGAACACCTTCCTGTGGTCTCAATTGTGTTTACTTGTCTATCTTTAATAACAATAGTTCTTCCACTTTCAGATTCTTTGCTTTCAAAGTCAGTCACTTACTGTTGTAGCTTAACTTGCCAGTCAAAGACAGCCATCCTCAACTGGACACACAACATGACAACAAAGATATACCAGAAAATCATGACGTTTTGAATCATATCTAGAGTTCGGCCCCAACCCTGTTTTGACAATTAAAAAATGCTCTACTACCCATCACAGCCAGTACCAATCAGACTTTTTCCATATACATGTATTATATTCCACCCTAACTTAACCCATATGACTGCCCCATTTATAACCCATATGTCCGGACATGAACATGATTGGCTGTTCGCTGACCAAGGGGTATGATGACACGTGAGTGAGAATCATTACCCAGATAGAATGTCACCACTGTCGTACATCGTTTACTACAACAGATCTAGACAGCAAGGACACATATGAATCTTTGACCAAGCAAACACTGAAGGTATGAGTACTTCATATTTCTTATCCTATAATTCTAAACTAAAAATTCACACTTTTGCAAATGACTCGATTGAATGAGAAGCTAGGAATCGAAGTTTTCCTGGTCAGATAAACCCTTTGAAGGTGAATCATGTAGAGCGTTTTCCCATGTACTGGATATGAATTAGAAACAATATATGCATACTATGAATAGCATTATTGTTTCATATTTGTTTGGCAGCCACGCCACTCAGCAAATTCACAATGATAACGACGAAAACAAAAAGAAATTCTTAAACAAAAATGTTATTGTGTATCTTCAGGGATGTAATTCATACATGCTTTGATCTGCCTGTATGAGTTGTTTTGTGTTAGCATGTTTGTACGAAGGACAGTGTGTGTGTGTGTGTGTGTGTGTGTGTGTGTGTGTGTGTGTGTGTGTGTGTGTGCTCATTTAATTTCTACTATCCACTTGCAATCCTGAACCAAGCCACAAGCTGAAACTGAAATGAAATTGTCAATAGCTAGACCATCAATCAATATCGAATATGAGCGCTTTGTTATCATTGAGGCATGTACCGATATATTTGCTGAGCTATGTGAGGACAAAATGGAATTTCACTCAAAGCATGGCTGTTTACAGGGTAACACGCATGTTTTTTTTTTTGGGAAGAGTGGTTCATTTATATGTGCCGGTTCATAGCTATATCACACACACACACACACACACACACACACACACACACACACACACACACACACACACACAAACAAACACAAACATACAAACAAACAAACAAACACGTTCAACCCAAACACATTAAAATTGTATTATCATGATACACAAACCCAACCCATAGTATCTTTATTTTATCCGAATAAATGTTGGTCTGAGTCTTCCTACACCACGTTACAAAATGTGTTCTAACTTGAGTTGTAATAATTTTCGGTTCTGTCACCATGGATTTCCATATTCCTGAGACTCTAACGGAGAGTTTGATATTGTGGTTATCTTCTGGTCTCGGTTGCAGGTTGAAGTCAACATTGCCGAAATGCTGCAGCAATAGTAACTAGTCAGGGCAAATACTGTTAGCCCTACTATTTTATCTATGAATTTCAAATATGACAATATGATTATTTGGTTAATGAAGGTTGCAGATCCATAAGAAGCCTGTTATCACAATATGAAACAATGGCATATATAAAGTGTAACCTAAACATACATATTGAACTACATTAATGCGAAAAAGTCTTACCATTTCGTCTCTATATAATCTATTACAGATTTATTTAGTACTTGGATAGAAAGACAAGATGGAGGAAAATATAACAAAGTGTGACGTTGCTTCCAAAAAGAAAGATCTAAATATCCGTGGTTGGTTTGTGGTTTTAGGATGCAATATAATTTTGTTGTTTGTCCTTGGTCTAAATCAAGCATTAGGACCTTTCTTCGTTGTACTTCTTCAACATTTTGATAAGGGTGCCGGGAATACGTCATTGGTAATCACTATGTCGGTGGTCTTTTCCACTTGTACAGGTAACATGTACTACGATTATAAAGTTGGTTGTCTGTCTGTCTGTCTGTCTGTCTGTCTGTCTGTCTGCATGTCTGTCTGTACATGTATGCATGTATGCATGCATGCATGTATGTAGGTATGTATGCATGCATGCATGCATGCATGTATGTATGTATGTATACATGTATGCATGTATGCATGTACTGTATGTATGTATGTATGTATGTATGTATGTATGTATGTACATTTAGGGGGAAATCGTGACATGTTGGATTAAAGGACCTAATGGTCAATATGATACATAAAATCGTTTGAAAGGGGAACCAGAACTAGGTAACCTTTGGCACCTAAAACCTGACGTGCTCAGAAAGTCCATGTATTCATATTTTAATAAAATCATGAACATTTCAATAACTCGTAGTCGAGTGATGTCACATGTTTTCAAAATCACCATTAGAATCAATTTGTATATGACAGCTAAATTCATCCATAAAACATAACACAAAACACCAGAGATTTATCACATATATCACATCAAAGCAGTGACAGGTTTACTGACCATCTCCATCATTACTACGCTATACCAGAGAAGTGATAAGTACCTACCTCAATTTTCCGGGTTGAACAATTATCTGATAACAAATTTAACGTTAAGTAGATTATGTAGTAAAACTAAGACTATATGTATATGCTAGTTTTCATCCTGAGAGGCTGCGAACGAACGTCACCCACAGCCCCTCGCAACTTTGTTGTTAATGTTGATGTATCCTTTATCTCGATTTTTATCAATGTCGAAACAGTTGTTATCGACTGCATCCATTTAAACATGTTAAAACACTAAATTCAAAGGTATCTTCTGTGTGACGTAGGCCCACATTTCAAATGATTGCTTGTGTTCCATTGTTGGTATTCTTGTTGTCTGTTTCACATTGTTTAGCATTCCAATTCATTGTGTGAGGAAAATTTACATATTTACCGGACACGCGGCAAACAAATAACTATGTTAATTATCTCCATTTTTATTTACTTATTAGATGAAAGACAGTCTCAATACACTAAATGAAACAATGCCAATTTTTTGAGAATGAAAGGTCATGTTATATTTGGGAAAAAAAAGTAATAACAGTACGTAGACAAAGCAATGTTAGAACAATCTCCTTTACAAGCCATATGGGAAATAAATGATCTGCCCTGAATAATGATTTAGGAGAGGATAAATGCACTGAGTGAACAGTTTTTGCAACCTTGAATTGTATTATCATAGTCACCATTCTTTCTGTAGGAAAACAACGTAATTTCAGCTCATGACATGGAATAGTCTAGTCCCTATACAGTATCGTTACGATTTACACCTCCACTCACAGTATAGTCAAAGTCGTTACACTAGAAGTCTGGATCCCTGGGGTACATGGTATGCAATTTAAAATTCATCCGTAGCCAGTCATTAACATAATGTCTTTGTTAACCAATAACAAAATTCTAACCAACAACTTCACTGATTGGATGAACAATATTTTGTGCTGATTGACAGACTTTGACCAGATGCGGTTTAGTTAGAGACCGCGTTGGCATCCAGATTTGACACAGAACAACGTCATCAAAGTGTTAAGTGCATGTTTTCTATTTCCTGTGTGTGTGTGTGTGTGTGTGTGTGTGTGTGTGTGTGTGTGTGTGCGTGTGCGTGCGTGCGTGCTTGCATGCGTATGATCATAATACCATGATCCCTTCCTTCTCATTTCACTAGCAGTATACATCATGACGAGACTAACAAACGGACGAAACCCTTTATGACATGATCATTGGTTACTTCACAAGTTTACCAAAAGGTTCCTTATTGATTTATCAGTATATGATTTTTTTTCCAACAACTCATATAAGGATATGTAAGTACTCCTTTGGTGGACCGGAAAATAGCAAATTTCATTATTCAATAGCCTAGTTCCTAATGTACCATATTCCGTACTACGTTAACTTAACACTTATACCATCTAGTCAAGCACGTGACTCTTGCACAGAATTCTGTGCTCCCACCTACAGCGTTCATATAAACATGATGACGATCTCGCGTCCCCATGGGATTTTAGTATAAACAGACTGGAGGTGGAGTCCTGGTTGTACATTGGACATAGTCAAAACAGCTGTATCAAATCAATATTAATGAGCGATGATGACAGCCCGTCAATTTGTGATGGATTACTACTGACATGCGCCATTCACACTTCGCTCACCATGGGGTTGAATCAAAATTAACATCTTGAGTCAGGGGTTTGACTACAAGGTATAAATGTGAAGTTAACGTAGTACGGAATACGGTGCGTCAGGAACTAGACTAATGATTCAATAATATTTCCTTATATAATACTTAAAACATAAAACAACTACTTTGCCATTCATGAAGCATCATCAGTAATCGATGCAAAATGTCCCTTGATTTCGTTGTGTAATGAATTGATTATTTTACACATTATTTTATACATTATGTATTCAGATTGTCGTACTGGATATGATTCAAGCAGTTACATTGTTTTTGTTTGTGTTCTGTGATTGGTAGCGATGGAATTATCATTATGCATGAAATAATGAATGATGAATTTGGCTGTATTAGACAGTGGTGTGATTTTGTAGGGTAGAGCCTTAACGTTGGAACAACAGCAAACGTTTAAACAGTTTATCTTAGTGGCGTATTTGTTTGTTTGTTTGTTTGTTTATCTATTTATTTATTTAATATTTATTTTATAAACCATCCTATGGGCTTTGCCCAATAACAGGAGGAAGGTTCAGTGTTAGTGCAGGAGGAAACCGGAGTACTCCGGGGAAAACCTGCATTGTTCGGTAAAGTCAAACTGAACGACACTCATGTTACATCCAGCTTTGTAAATTTAATCAAACCCTGAATGGGTTAGAACCCTCACTGTAGTTGTAAGAGGCAAGTGGTTTAACCACTCATCCAGTGTGTCACAATGTTTCACCTAAGCCTGTCTAGTATGTATATATGCATGGGTGTAAGGTTTACACAGTTTTCCTGATAGTTCTTTTCACTTTGTCGAATGTCACAATTTTATTCTAGGACCCTTAGCAAGTGTGATCGCCAAGAGGTTTGGATGTCGTACAGCTATCATGGTTGGTGGTATTATCTCCAGTATTGGACACTTACTCAGTTCGTTTGCGAAATCCGTTGCTGTTCTGTGTTTTACACATGGTTTTCTTGTAGGTAAGATGGTAAGGTTTGGTCTTTTAAAACCATTTTTCCTTCCTTAAGGAGGAGATACTTTAGGGGGAGAAAATTCTATGTGTCTGTCTGTGTCATCGTTTTCTCCAAAACGGCTGGCGCAATTCAAACGAAATTCGGCACACTTGTTCCGTGGGGGAATGGCAAGAACGGATTAGCTTGCGGTAAATATCTCATGAATATTAATGAGCAATTTACGTACTTAAAGGTTTTAGGCTATAACTCAAGAATGCATGCTTTCAATTCATTATAGCTTGGTACATACATTTGCGATACCAAAGCGCATCTCTCCTGAAAATATTATCGATTTCACTTTTAGTTTTAATAAGTTATTGGCATGTTTTTGGTAATTAGAGGCGATGGCCACACAAAAGAATATTGTTGTTTCTGGTCAGGAAACGTTTCCTAAAGTGGTGTGACGATGCGATTTTTTTTTGTTAATTGTTCATGATAAGTTCAGTAGTTGTCTTCCCTGAAGTAGCAATTAATGTTGGGAGAGTTACCTGGTGTTTCCCTTGGATCTGCAGTCTGCATTGGCTGGACAAACGCGAGAAAAAAGAAGATCAAGGCAGGGTATTTAAGTAATGCAAACTCACCAGAAAACAATTCTTTTTTTCTTCTTGGCCTTAAAATAGGTTTACAATTAGCGACGAGTTCAAAAACAGGTGAAATATTTATCATCATTTCAATTTCATCAAATATGGACATATCATTTTGAAATTCCACACACTAATGCACAGATGAATAAAGTGAAATCGTATCTTTTTAGATTTTTGATTAGAAGTTTCGGAATTATTATATTGTTGACCTCGAAATGTCTCCTTTTTACCATGTTCTTTTCCGATTTCTCCCAATAACAAATTACCGCTGTTTACACAAATGTAATAATATATAATTCATTCCGAAATGTGGGTGGTCAAAATATGGAAAATAGACCAAGCCAAAATTGCCTTCAACATTGTTGTTTACTGCCTATGTCAAAATCGATATTTATATTTAGCAGTCCATTGTGTGGGTTCGCAACAATGTATCAATACTGGTGACCTATACATTGACCTCAATATAATTAGTGTACAGTGAGGGCGCACCATTCAACAAAATCTTGACAAAAAATATATATGTGACGATGAAGCAGAAACTTATAGGATTTGGAGCAGATGGTATGTCGGTCGAAACAGGAATATATAAATTTTACCCATTCACGAAGTAGTGCATTAATACCGTATCACTTCTCTGTATTAAAGTGTAACGATGCTTACCCTGAAGTATGTAAACTTTCTAATGCGTAATTATAGCAATGTTATGTGGCTTTGAATTTCGTTTATTATTTGCCATGGAAACGGATCGGATGTGCATATCCCGCATATGTAGGGAATCACGAAAGCCAAGTAAAGTAGAGGATTGTAAGCTTTCCTGTGCTGAGAATAGGAGGCGGGCATTTGAACAACATTTTTGACAACTAACTTTCATAGGGACTTGAACAATCACAGATATAGAGCTAAATTTCTTGCATAAATCATGAAATTGCAAGACTATACCCTTACGGAAGGCATTCAGTTTAAATCTGGTAATAGAAATGTGGATGTCTGGACATTCCTTTGCACAAATCTGTCTGAAATGCATTTATAGTGTCCATACTAATTCTGAATGTTATTGGTGTACACACATTTGGTACGGTGTGCGTATAGTTTTCATCAAAGACTTTGAAGACAGAAAAAATATGCAATAAAGCCAAGAAAAATGGTGCGACGACATGGGCTTTAAAAGAAAATTCTCAACAAACCTGTCACTCAATGTACTGGCAGTTACTGTTTGTTTTATTTAGTACTTAAGAGCAAGTGTGTATGTGGGGCAGATATCACATGCTTGTTCATGATTGGCTCTGCAGTTGCCTTCTCTGAAGTAGGGAGGGTTATTTTTGTGTTTCTCCATGGATCTGCAGAGTGCATGAGCTGGACAAACACAAAAAAGACCGAAGCTGGGTATTTAAGTGATGCGCGCACTGACCAGAAAAATAATTTCAGGGGCCTTAAATGGGAAATTAAGTTGTAAATTACATACACCAGACACAGTTGGACCAGATTTAAACTGAATGCCTTCCGTAAGGATTTATGCAAGAAATTTAGCTCTATATCTGTGATTCGTCAAGTCCCAATGAAAGTTAGTTGTCAAAAATGTTGTTCAAATGCCCGCCACGCCTCCTATCCTCAGCACAGGAAAGCTTGCCATCCTTGACTTCACTCGGCTTCTGTGATCCCCTACATACCCGGGATATGGCATGTGCGTGTTGAACTTCCTTCTGTCCCACCACACATTCTCAAGATTTCGTTGAGTGGCGCGCCCTCACTGTACACTAATTATATAGAGGTATAGGTCACCATTATTGATACATTGTCGCGGCATTTTCCTTGTAGGATAGGCGAGGCTTGGTCTATTTTCCATATTTTGACCACACACATTTGGGTATAAATTGTAGATTGTTACACTTGATAAATATGTGAGAGTGTATTTATATCCTGAGATACAGAGCTAGATAAATGATTATGTACAAGCCTTGCAACAAACAGCGGTAGTTTGTTATCGAGAGAAATCATAAAAGAAAGTTCGAGTTCAATATAATACTTCCTAAACTTCTAATCGAAAATCTAAAAAGACACGATTTCTCTTTATTCATCTGCGCATGAGTGTGTGAAATTTGAAAAGATAAGTCCATATTTGACGAAATTGAAACGATGATAAATATTTCACCTGTTTGTGAACTCCGCGCACATTGTAAACCTATTTTAAGGCCAAGAAAAAAATTGTTTTCTGGTAAGTTTGAATCACTTATTAAACACCCTGCCTCGGTCTTCTTATTTCTAGTGTTTGTGCAGCCAATGCAGAGTGCAGATCCAAGGGAAACACAAAATAAGGTTGGCATGAAACCCCTGAAAACAGAGTCTTTCTCAGTAGTGTAGAGCACGAGTATGAAGTTGGCGTCAGATTCAGATTCGGATCTGAGGCCATCTAACGATCAATATAACGTTCATAAGATAACACAATCTGAATCTGAATCTGTCGCCAACTTTATACTCGTTCGATAGATTAATTACTCAAAT
Organism: Glandiceps talaboti; assembly: GCF_964340395.1. NCBI lineage: Eukaryota > Metazoa > Hemichordata > Enteropneusta > Spengelidae > Glandiceps > Glandiceps talaboti. The sequence goes on along the minus strand of NC_135562.1, from coordinate 18,317,381 downwards.
TGGTCATTAATATTCATCGGATTATTACTAAAACCTAATCAGTTCTTGTCATTACCCTATGGAACATGTCTATGAAATTTCTTTTGAATTAATGCATCCGTTTTTTCGGAAATGGTGATACAGACACAGACACACACACACACACACAGACTTCATCAGTATATCATAACTTTCCTTACGGAAGGTAAAAAAGAAGATCAGTTGCGCTCAAGTTAGTCACATGACAAATTAACTTAACCAATATCTCAATGGAGGAATAGTCAAAAACAATAACCCATTCCTACTTCGCTACAATATATACTCAAGGGCATTCGATAATGAAAAAAACAATAATACCTAGCTAGTTTCTTTATCTACAGGTTTCGGGTATGGATTAGCATACAGTCCCAGCGTAGGAATGGTATGTGTCTATTTCAAGAAAAGACATGCCTTGGCAAATGGATTGGCCTATACCGGATCAGGTCTCGGTATCTTTGTATTTCCTCCACTGCTGCATACACTCATTGAAGAATATGGCTGGCGAGGATCGTTCCTTGTTCTCTCGGCTATCAATGCCAATATCTGTGTCTGTGCAACCTTACTCAGAAAACCAAGCAACAATGCAGACTCTGCAAAGACTTCTCCATCTTCAGATCGTCTATCAGATGAGACCGAAAGAAAGCCATCATGCGAGAGCAATAAAACAGATAGCACTATGCATCTTGATATAATTGAACGCCAAACTCATGACACTGACCATGCCGATTCAATCAATATTGACTCTAATGGAAGCATAAAACAGTGTCAGCGTCCACTTGGAATAAAGAAGGGGAATGCGTGTAAAAAGAATGGGATGATAAAAAGAGGGCATTTGTGATATTCGACCTCCATCTTTTCCGGGAAAGTCCTCTGTTTCTTTTGATGTTCATTTCCTGTTTCTTTCTCGGGTTTGGTCACTACATCGCAGTGATTTTTCTTTTGCCCAAAGCAGAATCCATGGAATTCGCTAGCTCTAGAGACAATGCCTTCCTTATTTCAATCATGGGAATTTTCAGCATCATCGGAAGAGGGGTCCATGGATTCATTCTGGAATGTAAATATATCACAGGACCTTCTCTTTACGCAGTAAGTCTCGTCACGGCAGGTGTTACATCACTCTTGAGTCCACTAGCACATACGTATGCTGGTATAGCGGTTATCAACGCTGTGATTGGTCTTACAAGTGGAATGTACCTACCCATCATTGCTGTTAATTTAACGGAGTTTTTAGGACGAGAAAGATTAGTCAGTACATTGGCTCTTTGCTCGGTTGCTGTCGGAGTAGGACTTATTGGTACTCCAATTGCAGGTATACAATAAATACAGGCAAAACGATTTTTCAAAGTTCTAGTGGCTTTACATGGTTTTACCATGAGAGGGCACTTTCAGTTGGAGTGAAATTATTGAAACTATATTCTGATCTGGCACAGGGAAAGTTTAAACTGTCATAGCCGAGAATCAGATTTATAAAACCAATGGAAATTTAACATATTCTGGTAGGAAATACTGTCTGTTGGTGGTAATGTCCAGTAGACTCTTTCGGCACTTCAATGAGGGAAATTGCACCTTTTGTCATGTTAGATTGATAGGGTCCCCAAAAGTGGACGATGAGTTGTTGTTCTCTAAATTAACAAAATCCCAACGGTGCCTGAATATGGGTTTAATGCATATTAAGAAGTAAACTTGTGTTGACCCTAATTTACGTCAACCAGTCAACACAAATTTCCCTAGCTCAATTCATTTTGATTTTGATTTTAATAAGCTAGAATTTTCTGTCCATGAAGAAAACGTCTTACCATGGTAGTACTGATAGAAGATAATTATAAACAATGGCTTTGACTCAGACACATCCCCGATCTAGAAATACACAGACAATATTTTGTGGCGGTCTATAAGATGCATGTTTGGATATCAAACTACTGTATCTGCCTTAAAGTGCAAATAACTATGATGCTGTTAATAATCGTACTGAGGTATCTTTTGAATAAGCCGCAAATGTTACGCTCCCAAAACTAGTAAACTCAGTTTGTGTGTGCCTTGTTGCATGAGCTGGCTCTATAAACATTTTAACTCAAAGTGACATAAAATATCGATAAAATTATTCTAAAATTTAAATCTAAATTTCATTTGGAACTCGTACTTTTTTTTGTTTCCGTTTCTATAAAACCTTTACTCTTTTCTGTTTGGTAAATGTTTTTGTTCTGTTTTTGCTTGTACCCTTTGTACCATTCTTCCCTGCAAAGAAATAACAAAAAATGAAATGAATGAAAAAAAAAATATTCAAAGTTTGAGTTGTTAATTGCAAATTGCAGGAATTATATAGAATTTTTTTTTGAATAGGCAGCATTCAAATAATATTCCCAAACACGTTTTAACTTACCTTGTGTCCATTGAACTTTTAAGGCTGTTAGAATTTGATAAAAGGGCAAATAAATGATAAATTTGACACTTCCCAAACATATCTATGAATATACGGGGGAGGGGGGCATGAATCACCCTAATCTAGACAGATTTATACTGAATTTTGAATAATCTTTAAGTTACAATTATAGAAGCCAGTCAACTTGAAACAAAATATCGAGCTCGACAAAAGTGTACTCACATTGCCATAATTTATGGTCTGATTCGAAAAATAAATCTTATATTAGTATTGCTACACTTAATCGTTTGGATCAGCAAAAGCTTCAGTATAATGACTAAATTGCAAATCACGTAAAATGTGGTTTTCACAAAATGAACGTCGCAAAGTTGATTCGATTTTTGTAATGCCGGATGATGAAATGTAGTGACGTCAACAAGATTTTGGGTAATCAGACAACATCCCGTTTCACTCCTTTTTATTATAATACCCTTTTTATTTAACAAAATATTGACGTGATAATAATCATTTGCATGATAATTTTACATATCTGACATTGCATACATTTTCATACTTTATCTCTAGGTTGGATTTACGACGCCACACGAAATTATGACCATGTTTACTACCTGGCTGGAGTTTCTCTTTCCGTTGGTGGCCTTGTGATGTTATTTGTGCCTTATTTGAAGAGGATAGGAGACAAACATCAGAAAGCTACGGAAAGTAATTCTAGATTGGCTGTATGTCCTGGGAACCCAGCATTTGAGAAAACAAACGACATCTAACGTCCATCACTTATCCACTCTGTCTTTAGCTGCTACTAGTACTAGCTAACAATTAACACGTTCTCCAACTACATTCCCGGCTACATCGCTGCCAGGTTGATGAATTACTGCATCCCTTTGTTCAGTCAGTCATGCCACACTGCAATTTCCTTGTTTCAGTTAATATTTGCACACACATCTCTTGGCTGTCATTGGTGGCATACTACATTCTTTGGTTCATTCATCACTGACTTAATATCACTTGGCTGCCATTGGTGGCATAATACGCACGTCCCGAGTAATTGACTGGCATTGGTGCCTACTGCATCCCTTGGTTCAGTACGTGATGGCATGCTGCATACCTTGGTTCAGTTATGTGGTGACATACATACATACATACATACATACATAGACAAACATGTATAAAGAAGTCATGCACATAGTCTAGTCCATACACAGAATCACTCACACATAGACATGGAAGTATGTGTACAGTATGGACTGGCATATATAAAACATGCACACATATACAAAGGTTCATACACACATGTACACATCATGCAAATATATGTGGCATGTTTATTCATACACAGACTCACAAAAAGATGAAAGATATATACACGTGAGCACAAACACATTATAAGAAGACTTCGTAGAAAACACACTTCTCCCCAAATACATTACTTCTGTATGACTGAATAGAGACATTTTTTTTTTAAATTGTGGCGACAGATAAATATTACAAAGTGTTTGTGTGATAATGCACTAAATTGCTGAATTTCAATAAATGTACCTGAAGATCCAGATAAAGGCCAAAGGTTAATGGCTCAAAAGAAAGTTTAATGTGGGGGTAGACACTTGAATGTAGTCTGTATGTATTAGCGTTTTTGAATTTATTGTGGTAAGTCATGATTGTTCACTACAAATATGGCTGCCATTGAGTAAAAAATTATACAAGCGCTGGAAATAGTGCATGTGTATTTCACCTGGATCTGTGTTATCTGTATTATGATGTTAAAGAAATTTGCCACACACAGAATGTCTGCAATATGCAAGTAATGGCTTATTTTGATGGTCCAATGTGCAAGTCAGTGGTCACTGTCATACAGGAAATTGTGCATGTGATTATGGGGTAAGAGTAAGACACTTGAATGGAATCTCTCTGCATACAGTTTTTGAGTTGTGCAGTATATAATTGAGTTTTTACTACAACTATGGCTGCCGTTCAGTAAAAGTGATAACAGCACCAAAAAATAATAAGATGCTGGTGTATAGTTCTTTTCTTCATATTACTTGTAAATATGATTTAAAAGAAATTGGCAATATGTAAATATGACAATGTGCCTGTGATAGGCAGGAATTGGCTTGATCTTGATAACTGACCCCAAAGGTCAAGGTCAGTGTCTCAACAGGGAGTTTGCATCTGATAATATGGGGTAGACACTTGAATTGAATGTCTAATGTTACACTTTTTTGAGTTATGCAGTAAATGTTGATTTTTAACTACACATATGGCTGCCATTCAGTAAAAGTGATATGAGCACCAACAATAATGCTGGTGTATGTTTTTGTTCAATATTACTTGTAAACATGATTTAAAAGAAATTGGCAATATGTAAACACTACAATGTGTCTGTGATAGGCAGGAGCCATAGACCCTCCACCAAGGGTTGGTGGAGGGTCTATGGCAGGAATTGGCTTGAATTTGATACTTGACCCTGAAGGTCAAGGTCTCAAAACATAGCTTGCATCTGATAATATGGGGGTAGACACTTGAATGGAGTCTATATATTTCAGTGTTTGAGTTATACAGTAAATATTGTATATTTTTAACTACAGATATGGCCGTCATCCAGTCAAATATGCATATATCAAAAAGCGAAGTGACATGCATATGTCCCATATAATATGCCACCTTTGAGCCAGGTTTGAGAGAAAATCGGATATTACATGTCTGAAAAATTATGTATTATGGACGATGGAAAGATGTACAGACAGAGGGATGGAGCCCATTATAATAGTCCACCATTTGGGGGACTAATTAAGATATTGTGTGAACACCATTCAAAACTGAAATAAATACTGAAGACTTTTTTCCATTTATTTTGGCAAGTGTTTGAGAGTCGTATTCAATTTGAGGCCTGGAAATATGTTAATGATATGCAAATTAATATGTAAATGTGAATCTCTGTGAAATGACGTATTATGGAAACATGGACAGACAGATGCACGGATTGACAGACGAATGGACAGACAGATGGAGCTCATTGTAGTAGTCCACATTTGGGGGACAATAAATTATGCTCGTGTGTACACGTTCATACAGACAGAATTCACACACACACCTACACACACACAATGCAGGTGCAATGTACCTGTATGCACACAATCCATGCACATTTACCTGGCAAAGGTTCATACATGCAGCCTTGCACATACAAAGAAGCATACATTGTTGCACATACACATAACCACACACATACATACATATACTCACAAAGTACACATAACACACACACACACACTCACATAAAACACTGGCACATGCTTCACCATAAAGATGATCCTTAATTTTACTGTACAGCTTATTTACAGGCAGTAAATAGAACATAATAACCTGAATGAAAACAAGATACACTACATTGTTAGTCTAATCCCCTAGCTCAAATTATAAACAAATAGAATGACAAAAAAAGGACATCTCTAATACTGTATTCATCGTACTAAAGGGGCAGTAACACATGCATGATACAACCTCACTTTTTGCAAGAATTAAAATCCATGTGCAAAGAAAAAATATCTTTCTCATAAACAATCACGTCCAGAAGATGTTATACCAAGAAAGTGTAAAGTATAATTCCTACAAATGCTTTTTAAAAATTGGAATCAAAATCACAGTGTACTTGTAAATATTGTTGAGGGTAGAAGAAATATTATAATATGGGAAGGACAAATTGATAATATAACCATTACAATTCACTGATATTTAGTAACAAAAACTCTGGAATCTTTCATTTCGAAAAAAAATTAAAAGAACTAGATATAGAATTGAACTTCCTTGAAATACAATTATTGTACACAATGTACTGCATTCTCGCATGCCAGAAGCACGTTTCGGTTAAAGCAACGATATACTTATTGGCGGTCCCGTCTTGGACGGTGCCATAAAAGAGGCTGTGGTTTACGACGAAGCATGTATCGTAGCGATACACAATGAATGATGTTACTCTTTGCAGTTTGTTTTGTTGGTATAACTAAAAACCAGGCACCTAACTAATCATGCATACCCTGCAGTAGAAATTAAAACAACGATATTGCTAAAATTAGAGTTTACAAGACATGGTTGCCATGGAATCCCAAAACACACTTAATTCTGAACTAGAGCTGCTAGATGCAAGTATTACTCTGATTGGCTGAGATATATGCAAATGAGTTTAGATGTATGCCTTTACCTGATTGGCCAAGGATAGACAATAGCTGTATTAATTTATCTCTTTCGCGATTAGCCAAGTTTCTGGAACATTCATAACATTTACTTGCCAAGATGTATCAAATGTAAATCGCTTGCTTCTATGAGTGATAAAACCATATTTTTCAAATATGAGTCCTTTACTGATGGCCTATCTGGTAGAACAATGCCTTCTTAGCACATGATTGATACAGATCTAAGCAATTTTACTAAATCGGTATCAATAAATCAATCAATCAATCAATCAATCAATCAAGTCATTCTAAGGCCCCAGTTTCTAATACTAAGTAAAGTTCAGAGGCGTTGTACAATTAAGTATTGAAAAGCGCTGCTGAAAAGATATGTTTTCACAGGTTCTTTCTAAAAGAACATGCAGTGGGCTTTTGACATATTTCCAATTAAACTTCATCAAGCAATTGGCCAAGCAGCTTTACTTAACGGCCCAGCTTGGACAAAGATTAAAATTAAGGGGGTGAAAAAAATGGTCTGACCAAGCTATTGCAAAATTTGGTCCAGAAAATCAAGAGATTCTTACAGCTCCACTATTAAGATAACACTAATATGAGAACATGGGATTAAAACTTTTGTCTTCAAATTATGTTCTTTATCAAACTTTGCTTAGATTCAAGTTTCCACTGGAACGTCAACCTTCTGCAACATCAAAATCATTTTAGCTTATATATGCAAGTCATAACCCATTTTGTTAATGCTGTTATTGTTACAAAATTGTTCAAATCCAAATTCGCTTTATATCCATTTTTATGAAAGTTGTTTGCTATTGGTCAACCAGCTAATTTGTTTGGTTTGATCATACTGATTGGCCAAGCTACATTACTATACTGGTCAAGTCCCTGAATTGAAATGTAAACCCTTCACTGATTGGATAAATCAAAATTCTCATCTCAGATACAACTACTGAATGGCTAAAGCTATCAAACAACAAAATAATGTCTGTCACCAACAGAAACACAGTAAATAATGCCAATAACTCATACAATAAATAAAATCATTCTTTTCTTGGTGGTGATTCTTCTTAAATTGTTATAGTGTTACGATTTTTACAGACATTGATCTTGATGTGATCAGATTTAGAAGGACACATATTTCTGAGATTTCTTCAATTCATTACATTATTGTTGGCAAATATGTAACACTACATGCATGGTATAACTTTTGTGTATACATTAATTGTTCTTATCCATACATCTTTGTTTACATTTACATTTTGTACCCTACTCAGGGAGGTGTCTTACCAATAAAACTATCTTGAAAGTTAAAGCTTGTTCTGCATGCAAGTGTGAGTGACTGTATAGCTTTCACTGATGGTTTAAATGTTAGTAAAACAATGGGGAAATTAGGTACAATGTATATTCAGCTATCTACATGTACATCTACATCGTACTGCCCTCACTTTATACATGCCCATGCAACATTGCTAGTTAGAAAGTCTCCTACTGGGTTAAATTGGCATGCATCTAGACACCAGTTATGTAGTAAATTCAGGTATGTTCTAGCTTTGTTTTACACAGAACTCATTGTAGACAATTAATGATTTTCATGTATGTGATGACGCAGAAATGCTATATCATCTATGAACACCAGAGTTTAAACAATATTTGATATAAATTCTTACTTTTTAAATCAACATTTTATTCCACGCTAGGGGTGCTAAGCCTGCATTGCATCTTGGGTAAAATGTTCACAACAATCTACACAACCAATGTGAAACTCATGCATGGTCATATTTCATGTCTGAGCTGCTCTACTACTTTTTGTGCCAAATTGATAAATTATTCCTCAGTGAATTTTCTCCAAGTTTATAGCAACGCAGCCAATGTGATCATCTCTTCATTTTGTTGGCTGTCAATGACAGCCTGTAACATGCAAATCATGAGTTGTAACAAACTCAATTAGCTTAATTGTATTTAACTCACCTAGGTGGTTGACGAGTATTATTTCAACTTGCTTAAGTGGTTACACTGTAATTCAGCTCACTTGGTTGAATAGTGTTATTTAAACTCGTATCAGTGGTTACATTGTATTTCAGTTTACCCCATGTCGGTGAATAGTATTTCATTTCACGCAAGTTTAAGTGATAATTCAGCTACATTGTCTCTTGTATTTCAACTCACCTAGGGGGTCTAAATGGTATTTCAACTGACTAAGGGAATTAAACAGTACTTCAACTGACCTAGGGAGTTACATAATATCTCAACCGACCTAGGGGTTGTAACATTCAATATCATCTTACCTCACCTAGGAGGTTACATAGTATCTCATAATATTAGGGGTTTAATAGGATGTCAAACTCACCTTGGAGTTAAATAATACCCTAACTCACCTACATTGTAGGGGGTCAACAAGTATCTCAACTTCCCTAGCAGCCTGTACTTCAACTCACCCACATGGTTATAAGTTACTTCAAATCGCCATGATAGCATTAGTGCAATTCATATATTTTAAAAATTCTAAACAAGTCACAGATCTTTTCTTTATAAATAATATGATTATGTTTGAATCATGTATACCCTTATCTCTCAAATAGCATTATGCTAATCAAAAAAATGGTAATCATTACATTTGGAAGGTCTATATATATATCAGTCCGGCAAAATTCCAAGTCTTTTATTCCCAGTTTTCCCAGTCATCATCTAGATCTTCCTCCTTCTCCTTGTCCTTTCCAGAGGCAGATAGTGCAGCGGCGTGTTTCAGATCTTGTTCTGTGATTTCAATGTCAAAGTCTCTTTCCCAGTCGTCACTTAGACTACTTGTGTCTAGGAACAGAAATTCAGATATAAATTATTAACAAGACTCAATTCAACATACATTGACTGTATGAACCTAGGCAGTACTATCAAGAACTGACAAATAGACAGATGGCTCTATCTGAGTGACAGTACGTAAAATTTAGACAGATGGACAGTTGGATCTAGCTAACAATACATCAAATACCAACAATGACCTCCATAACAGTACATGAAATGTCAACAACAGACAAAGACAGATGGAGCCAGACGATAGAGTACATGAAAGGTAAACAAGACAAATACACATACATGTATGGAATAAGGTAATAGTACGCTATGTATCATGAATGGACAGATGGACCCAGAAGATATAGTACATGTATATGTACATTAAGTTAAGTATCAATAACAGACGAATACTTTTTTCTAAAGTGAAAATGTTTCCTCCAGCATAAGGGAACGTAGTATTTCTTAGATTGTTATTCTATTTGTGTACAGGATGTTTGACTTCAATATATTCCCCTACCTTTATGGCAAGAACACAAGGTGGGGGGGGGGGGGGGGCTACATTAAAATTATTGCTGGCCATTTACAGCACAAATATTGAAGGGTCGTTGAAAGACAGTGTATCATCCACATTTTATGTTGCCAAGAACAATTTAGATAAGAAACAGGCTTCCCACAGACCAGTCATTGCAAATACAAACAACACCACACTTCTGCCAACAAGCAGGCACACACATCACTACGGAGAACCATGCAAACAGCCTCAAATTGTTGCTATCAATCATCAATATGTGTGTCAAAATCTGACCCTACAATGTGATGAGAATTAATAACTTCTTTGTTCCAAGGATGTTGTGTGTGTGCCTGTGTATCAGTTGGTGTCAGATGGTATTGTTTATATTTGTGATGATTGGTCTATGGAAAGCCTGTTTCTTATCTATCTAAGTGGAACATAAAATGTGTATTATTGACAGTTTTTCAACCCATTTCTGCTGTACCTTCAATCAAACATACATGTATCTAGACAATCACAGAAGTTTGATAAATCAATCCCAGCCAAAAATGGCCCTACATATGTAAATAGTACTATTAACTTTGAAAATACAACAATTTTCATAGATTGTTGTCTGGTACAAACATCTCTACATATGCAAACATGCATTACGTGACACCTGGTGATGTAGCCACCAACAGCAGTCTGCTGAATCTAAGAGAAAAGGGGTGATGGCCGATGACATAAATAACCCCTTCATACAAATGTACATGTATAGGAAAATGAAGAAAATGTTTAATTTGCATACCAAGGAGTTACTACAGATGTTTGGTTCAGTTTCCACTCTTTAATTACATGTACAATGTATCCTCTAGTAGTAGAATACAGCATATTGTAATAGGAACATTTGTAGTAGCACAATTCATGTAATAGTTTCTTTAGGAAATAAAAATCTACATAATAATATGTGTACATGTCCCTGTGCCTTCAAGTACCATACTCACTTGTTAGGATGTATACATGTACATTAGTCTATGTGTAATCCAAACAGGTGAGTATAGTACATGTATACTACATTATACATGTAGTTGCCAAGAAGAATAGAGACACAGACATGGATGGTAATCCACAAAAGGAATAACTCAGGACACATGTACAACAGTGGACCTCCTGTCTTTGACATGACAAATTTTATTCAGTACCACTATCCGTGGTCAAATACATGTACACATGTACATTGTACATGTATCTATTTCCAGTTGTCAATATGAATCAGTGTTTTATTTAAGGGCGGTAAGTAGGTAAAGTCTACCGGGGTTCCCACATCATTTTACCGGGGTTCCCCACCTAAACTATGATACATTGCATGGGAAGCACTACCAGTTTTACCTCTTTCCCCCTTTCTGTTACCGGGGTTCCCAAACCTTAGCAAAAACACTGGGAATGAAACGAGTCCGTTACCAAACCATGAGTTTGTAACTCTTAATTCCCATATTATTATTTTACCTCATGCCAGACCATGTCAAAATATTGTAGAATGTTCACGAATGTTGATTCATGTACATGTATATCACATGGAGCTGAAATAATGGTACCGACAAAGATATACATTGTATGATCATTATTTTTAGGACACGTTTAGATGGTAAACTCTGTTGTAGGTGGTAGTGAGAATTGTGTATTGATTGTATAGTTCGTCTACTGTTCTACATTCATGATAATGACTGTGACACACAGACAGCACAATTACACAAATCAGTACTTATATTTTAGACTCTAAGGAAGTTGATTATTCATATGTTTGTCAGTAAAGTGTTCAAAGAGAAAGTTACAGTAAAACTTTAAAAGCTACATGGTGTATATATATACATGTTCACTGGCTGTATATTAATAGCATACATGTACAAAATGTACATGTACATGGCTCATTCATTTGTGGTTGGACCCAGGTGGTTGTTGACAGAATAAAAATGAATGACTATGAGTAGACAGAGAGACAGACAATGGCTACATAAGATAATAAATCAGTAGTCTGTTTTGATAAGTACATTGTATTTACAGGAAAAAAATCTATGCAAATTTGGTCATTTATAGTACGCAAAGACAAACATGGAAAACACTCACACACAAGCACAAATGCACACATGCATGCATGCACACACACAAATGCACATTCCATCAAATTTGATATCTTTCCATTTTCCCTATTCATTTTGTATATTGATTGCCTCAACTCTGCCAATTCCTATAAAATGACGCATTCAAATAATAAAAAAAACATGTCACAGGTGGTACCAGATTACTGAAAGTGTCTATTCATACCAATCCATCCCTGAAAGTTGTCTGAACTCAACATCAGTAATTTGTTATTAAATACATAGCACCAGTTACTTTTACAGTGTACAAATCAACACAATGTATAATACATGTTGTATACAAAAATGTACTTTCTCTCTGAAAATTTAGAATTCACATTAAAGTTTTCATTACTTTCAATGTTTCATGATGTAGGTCACAGAACTATTATTACGATTATTAAATAACTATTATTACTATATTTTACTGAGAAGGATGACATCAGTCTCAGCTTTTATGTTATATCAGTTATGAGACAAAAAAACAATGCTTCAAATTAGAAAATACATTTGTAAACGTAGTACTCCGTGACTTTGGTTGAGACAAGTTAATTCTCACTTTTGCTCGGTGAAACACTTTGACCTTTCTCACTGCCAATCTACATGTACATGTAGTTCTATAAAACATTTTTTACAAATTACTGTTAGAAAACATTATGTTTTCATGTATGTGTTTGCGATGTAACATACTTTTTTATGCAACATACTTCAGCAGTCAGGTAACCTTTAGTGTTCTTTTCATGTACCCATAATTGTATTTTTTTGTCATGTCATGTCATGTCAGTCTGTTGAATGTATATTTCAATGCTGATGGTATCGATCTTGTGGAAGACTGGCCTTTTTAGCCAAAAAGTTTTTTACCGTCATCATCATCATCATCATTATTATTATTATATTATTATTATAAATGTGTACAAATGTAGAGAAACACTATACTCCTTACCTTTTGTACCTGTTCCATTATCAGAATGCACAGGAGAGGATTTTCCGCTTCCATCTTTTTTCAAATCTTCTTTTGTGAGTGGTAGTTGTAGAGATTGTTTGTCTTCATCTTTCCCCTTGTTATCATCACTGTATCTCAATTCTTCTATACTACTCCCTTCAGATGTTACACTCTCCAAAGCATGTTCCTCATTACTAGCTTTTCCTTGTTCACTGTCACCTGTTACATCTTTTGCAATTTCTGTCTTATCCAGTTCATTTTGCTCCTGGGTTTCCACTGTGCTGGGTATAGCTTCCTCAGTTGTTCTGGAAGCATCCGGTGATTTATCATTGGAAGTATTGGCATCATCCGTTATTTTTATTGTTTCTTTGTCTTTATCTAAGTCCTTTGATTTTAATTTTTCAGTTTGGTCATCTGGGATTGTTGGTTCAATAGTTTCTGAGTCCTTTGATGTAATATTTTTGTCAGATTCCTTTTGGTCGGGTGTGAGTTGAGAAGAGTCTGGTTTCAACCTGTCTGTTGACATGTCTTCAGGTATTTCAGTCACCTCCCAGGTGTCATCTGGAAATCAACATTTGTATGATCAGAACATGTTACAGAGAACATGTGTATGTAACAACTGAAGCATGGAAGGGTTGATGGTAGATTTTGAATAGGTTAATGATATTTATTTCTTATACAGCGCATTACATTAAAACAATCTCAATGTGCTGGTTAGGTTACATTGTATATATTTCAGAATCATACGTTTTTACTTCCACTGAGGGAGAGATTTTGTGGTTACGTGTATGTTGTGTGTATGAGTGTTTGTCTATCTGTGTCATCATTTTCTTAATAAAAAATTGCTCAATTCAAACGATATTTTGTACTCAAAATTCTTGTGGTAGTGGCTAAAACGATTAATTTTTGGGCAAGTATCTATGCAAGATAATTCACATAATTTGCATATGTAGTATGTCAAAATGTCAAAATAGAATATTCTATACACATGTATATCCACTCTCACCATCGGTTGGCATCTTTACAATGGTAAATCATAGCCCCTCCACCCTCAGTGGAGGGTCTATGGGTAAAGACATGTGACTTATAAGAGTCACTCTGATCAAATCTGGTACGTAGTGTTTTAGTGTTTTAGTCAAGGGTAATCTACGTAAACTGAAAAGATATTTGCATTCCAACATTTTTAACTGGATTCCAACAACATTCTGAGACAAGGTATGTAAGCATACACCCAAAGATTCCCCTAAACCCTCATCCCCTGTAACCAGGGTTACAACACTTATGCAACAACACAGCCAAGTACATGGCAACAATAGTTATGATCAAAGTACTGGCAAGTGTAAAAGTTAATGACTTACCTTCATCTCCCCAGCCAAGGTCTTCCTCTGTAAATGTTTTTGATGATATTTCAGCTCTTTCTTTCAATGCTGCTCTTCTTGCTTCATCCTGATCTAACTGATGTACTTTATAGAAATATCTATGCCAGAAATCAGCATGAGAAGCTGCTGATGGAACCTAGAAGGAATCAAACATGTCCTTCTCTATAGTCAAGTGATCACATTTATTTTCAATTGTGACAAATGTTGATTGTGGTAGTCTTTACACCTTTGTTGTATGGTCATTTGTCAATGACATATCGCTTCCAGAGAGGAAATAACTGATTGGTTGTTTTGCCTATGGATGGACATTGGTCATTGACATATCATTTTCATAAAAGGAACAGTCGATCATTTATTCTTCAATAATACTCTACTCAGTGGTGTTACTGTCCTCACATGGGCAAGGACCCAATGCTTTTGTTTTGTTTTCTTGGATTAATGTACTTCATCCCCATTTCGTAATTAGTGTTCTCTGTGACATCTTTCATCTTGGCGATGATGTACTGTACTATCTTTCTGTAACATCACATATATATATGAATATTAACACAATATCTAATGCCAAAATTGTAAAAACTTGAAAGAGTGGCTGTTTGCATCCTCAGCTACAATCACAACATTTGTTTACACATTTTACTTACTAGTTTAGTATAAATAGATCGGACTTCATCACTAGCAACCAATAGGTCTGATATATCGCCTTTGTGTTCATCCACTAAGTATGTTTCCTTCCATGCTACATATTCCTCTAAGGGTCCATTTGGTTCATTTAGGTATGTACCTGGATCAATCTGAATATCATGCAGACGGGCCTACAAAAAGACAATACAATACTCCACACATTATTACATATGATATCGTGTACCAGAAATTATTGCATCATTCAGAACATGTGCACACTTTTGTTATTAGCACTTGGCTGTTTCACAATCAAGCATACCCTTTTCATTTTCAATGTGTTAACAATAAAACAAGAATAAAACTAAATATACAATATATTTATACTAGAGATTACTTGCATCAACACATATCATATGCATACTTTTGTTATAATGCAATAACGAGAACATATCGCATATGTATTCAAATGAAAACAGGTTTGGTCCAAGTACACAAAATCGTGTGAACATATTGTCACGGTTATATTTTCAATTAAATTTGGTGTTTTGGATAAAGATGTGTAATAATAATATAACCACATGATGAAGGAAAGTCGGGAAACTCACAACAGTTACAGTCAAACAGACAGACAAAAACAACCAAAAGAACCCTGGTAAAAATACTGGGAACTCAGGCAGATTCCATCCACTGTACATTGTACAGTTCTTAGCATAAAAATATAACTCCATTGTGCACAGCACGATTATTGATATTCTATTAATATGCAATGGGTGTTTCTTGTACTCACATGTTTTAGCATAAAAATAGAACTACACTGTATACAGAATTACCATGCAATGGGTGTTTCTTGTACTCACATGTTTTAGCATAAAAATAGAACTACACTGTATACAGCATGGTATTCTTATCAATTTTCTATTAATATGCAATGGGTGTTTCTTGTGCTCACACGTTTTAGCATAAAAATAGAACTACACTGTATACAGCACGGTATTCTTATTAATTTTCTATTAACATGCAATGGGTGTTTCTTGTTTTTACACATTTTGAATCAACAAAGGTCTTGTAATGGCCATTTTGCACACTTCATAATTACAACACTTTTTAAGGATGAGATCAATATTCAATGTAGGATAAAACGCTTTTTTTTTGGGGGGGGGGGGGGGCGCATTTTAGTTCTCATCCTACAAATCGATTTCACTTTTAATAGATGTTTTGTAACCCCAAATACAAATATTTCTTTAAAAAATGTTAAATTGAGAAATGGGAGAATTTATGCTATAGTATAAAATGTAAAGTGTCAACAAAAGAATATTTTTTCCTCACTACAATGTACATACTGGCTTTCTATTCATAGCACTACTAGTAACACTACATACTGATTTGAAATTGATTGTGTGGTTTGAAGCGCCTTTAAATTTTGGCCAGTTTAGTTAGAATGGAGGTGGGAATGAGGCCTAAGTACAAGAATTTAGTTTTATCCTACATTGAACTATTGATCTCGCCTCTTTTGGGGACAGATCCCAAAGATATTGCAAGCTAATTTGTTTTGTTTTTTATATTAAACTTGTACTAGCTGTATTATTTTTTCCATGAGAACAGACAATAATGTATTCACTAAAAATTGTTATGATACCAATAATAAGTTATATGTACATGTCAATTTACGGTCTACTTTATAAGTAGTAAAGTAATAATTTGAAACTGTGATACATGTATATATTGGAGGACACAAATTTTTGTGAGGACACAAAAATCGGTTTGATTGACTAGATTGCACCATACTATGTGTACTACTACACAAATACAAAATGTATGTTTACCTACAGGTGATTCATTACTGTACAGGGTGGGTGTACAATATTATGATTAAGTTGTTATATCTAACAAAATAATTTCAAAAAATAGCGCAAGTATTGCGTTGCCGCACAACTTCATGTTCAGGGCAATGATAGATACATGTATATAATTTTTTGAAGATTTAAAGTTGTAACCAAAACAAAATTTTCATACCTAATTTCCATCATCATAATCCAGCCATCCTATGTTGGAAGTGTACAAGACAAGTATAGCAACATCCTAACCAAACTTTAAAGGGATGTGTCTACAAGGTTTTGTACTTCTTTATTTTTTTTAATCAATTTGGAACCAAGTCATACCAATGTAACATGTTTAACTTTCTTGGTTGTCTTATTGTAATATTTTAAACACAAGCTACATTCAGTTTATATGGGTAGGTGATGAAACAGCTGTCTTACAACATATTACATACTCAAGTCATAAACCAAAATGGCCATGCTACAGGCTTTACCAGCAGAGGAAATAGTAAAGTAAACATTATAGTTAATTAACAATGTACTGTTCTCACTGTGTCAGCTATTAATGAGGACAAATCTACACATTCTCAACAAAGTTAAGCTCAATCTACTGGGTAATTTCAGAGTTGAAGATTTTTGAGGAAAAGCAATGATATAGAATAACACTTCTAGAAACATCTCACCAAGTTTCAGACTCGGTGACCAAGTACTTTTTGAGATATAAGTTTTTGACCAAAATTTACACCTAATTTGCATATCACTCATGGAATCATGGTATGCTTAATATTTCTTTGTCCATACATCCCTAGATACATTCCCATTAAATTTCAGCCCAATCTGCTCAGTAGTTTTGGAATTATAGATTTTTAACCAAAAAGACACATTTTTAGCCCTAATTTGCATATCACTGATGGAATCATCCCGTCATGGACAAATCTTACTTTACATCCCCTTAAGAATGTTCCCACCAAATTTTGCACCAATCTGCCCAGTAGTTTCTGAGTTTAAGTTTTTTGACCAAAAATCACATTTTTTGACCCAAATCACACATCTGTGATGCGATCATTTTGATTTGAACAATTTCCCAACTAGACACCCAAGGTAATGGACCCACCAAATATCGTGGCAATCGGTTCAGCGGTTTTTGACTTTGAGTTGTTTACACACACACACACATCCACACACACACACACACACACACACACACACACACACACACACACACAGACAGACAGACAGACAGACGCCGGTCGATCCCTATAGCACTACTGAACCTCAGTTCAGTTGTGCTAAAAGTGTACCAGTTGCAGCTACTGCAGCTTTAACAAATTTGTGGATATTATTCGTAACATACCTTGGCCCGGTCAAATATAACTTTATGGGGGATGTTATCCTCCTCCTCTTCTCTCCCATAATCTTTAGGTGCCAGTGTTTCTGACAAAGTAGACAGGAAGTTGGAAAATCCAGAACGGAATGAACCGCCAGATGTTTCTTCCACCTGAGAATGGGATAAACAACAAATAAAATGGGGCTGTGACATGTACATGTATGTGAGGATAATATTTTGAAAGGGTGTAAACAAATTGCCAACAACCACACACCTATGTACAAGAACATACATAACAGCTGGAACCCAGCAAAATAAACCTGCTAATTTACTACATGTGTAGCCATTTATAAGAAATTGCCACTGACTTGTAAAAGATATTTCTATCAATGATTTTTTGATCTTGCACACACAGTGAAACTCCAGAAATTAGCAACACTCCTGGTGTACATGTCACATTTCTGGTTCTGTAATACAAATACAAACTGCTGAAACACTCTTTTAGCACCTACGGCACCACGGCTCCACTAATGAGATAATACTAATTGAAGAATCTGGATTGTATCCCTGGCCTTTAAGGCCTTTGTGGAGAAAACAATTTCTGATATATTTTACCTTGAGTTGGCTTTTGACACTATCAGCTGTTTGGGCTACAGCAACTGATGTATCCTTCTGTACCACACTAGAGAACTCGGCCAAGTCTTTCTTCATAAAGCCCCATGCTTCTGATGACTGTATGAAAATAACAGAAAGACAAACAGTTGGAAAATTATCAGACACTCACAGATATTGCTCTCAGCATATTTCTTCAATCCGTTAAGGAAAATGCAAGTAACCTTCTTAAAGTGTACATGCAAAGGTTGATAATTTTTATCGTAATTATGTTTATTTTGCCACAAAAATAAAGGAAATCGGGTTTGTAATAGTACAATATAATTCTAACACGAGAAATTGCGCGAAAAATGAGGCACTCTCAGCTCAGCCACAGAGCACCTTCAGGTAAGTACCTCTCATTTGCATATGGATAGGACAGCGTTTGGAACATTGTGACGTCACTGCAGGAACACAAACGTGTTCGTCAGTGTATCTTTACATGCAAGCCATTATGGTCGAACCAGAAGGTCAACTTCACAACTCGTTTTCGCCAGAACCCGACGTTGAATATTGGTCAGATTCCTCAAGCGTAGAGCAATACACTCCAGCATTAACATCTGATGGTGTGATTTAGCCAAATTCATTCGAACCGACCACTAGCAGTAACGATAGTTCCTCTGGTAATGAATGAGTGAGGAAGGTGTGGTCAACCACAGAGACTGAATGACACTGCTTTATAAGGTTTTTTTCCCCATGTAAATTTCACAGACAAATGTAGTCATGGCTAGTACACATTACATGTAATAGTATACCTGTGTTTAAATATCCACAATGCAAGTTTAGTGCTTGTTTTCTGACTATGCCTTGCTGTCTTGTACCGCAACATGGACCATCCAGCGTATTGTTTACGTCCTAGTGAAGCCGTGTTGTTTACATAAAGTGAAGGCTGTTATCAGCGTCATTTTATGACATAACTATTCAATGGGTTGAAAACAGCTCCCACAGACAATCTAATCGAAATGAAAATTATCTAATATTTCTGTACCCATCAAACATACAAAGATCGGATGAGAATGGCTTCAAGAGTTCCCCATAATATTGTCTCAAGTTGTACAGATGTAGCATGTGTCGTAACAGTACATTCGATCTCTGGCCATTCAAAATCTTCGCGAAAGTTGACCCACAAATTCGTTAGAGCAGAACGTTTTGTTGGATAACCATCCCTCTTGAAAGCTATGTGTACACACACTTTATTTCATTTTTTACTGCGTTCATTACCATCCACACAGTGACATGAAGTGGTTTCATCTTCTTTCAAAGCACGGCCCGTGTTCACTGAAGCCGGCCGTACTGTGGTGTATTGCGTATTGTCTCTGACCATTTTTGTTTGAGTTTTTGATGGATAGACATGTCTTACGTTGTGGAAGTTATTTGACCTGGGAGCGTGAAGTGCTGACTGTATGCTTTGCTGTGTCCATCCACTTTTGACATGTGATTGGCATGACACAGTAATTGTTCAGGTAGACAAAACAACGGAAACAAAAAAAGCAACATTATAATGAGCGTTGCGTCTTTTTACTTTGATATGATTGCGACTGTATGTACATGTGATGTATCACAATGAAAACGATCAACTCCCAGCAACATGGAAAGCAAAACATACAATCAGACTACACATTGTTTCCAAAAAAATTGCTATCGTACTGAAAATATTTTATGAAGCTAACTTGCTTTCTTGAAAACATCATTTCAAATTATTTTATTTGTTTTCCTTTTTTTCGCTTTGATCATGGCTACACCGGTGGCGTGGAGAACCCCGGCCCCAATAACATTTACCGGCTTTCACTGTATGGCGTCACTGTCAAGTTTTTACGTGTGGTTTCAACTGCCTTCACCCATTATTACCTACTCAGTTATATCACTCGGAAATGTGTGTAAGGTGATCATTTCACTGCGGGTGCTGCCGACAAAACACCAAGGAACCATTGTTGTCAGAAGACTAAACTGGTACACCACAATATGTACAGTTACAGATAATACTATATATGGCAAGCGTAATTAGTAATTCATAAGTAAACGTTACACAAAGGCTTAGAAGGCTTTTGTAACACGTGGGACCTCGACACCTTTCGTGAGCTGGTTGAGGTGCCGAAGTTAGTCGAAGCGCAGGGGATTAAGGGGGCAAGTATTTTTGCAAATTTCTTGCCAATGCGCATAATATTTAGAGGTATGAATGCAATTTCATTTATTTTTATGGCAAAATAAACATAATTACGAAAAAAATTATCAACATTTGCATGTACACTTTAAGGGGCATTGATAATATGAGTGACAACCAAATAGTGACAAAACCCTCATATCTTTGAATATTTTCTAGCTGAATGAAGAAAAATATTGGAGAATGACATCGTCAATATACCTGTGCAAGCTACATGTAACTTAAGAAAAGGTGGGTAAATAATGGTGATCCTAATGTTTGACTCATATTTCAAAGACAATACGACCAATGGTGTTAATGCATATTGTGGTGAGGTAAAAACTACATTAAATATCCCTATTTTCAATTCAAATGCATACAACGTTGCTTGCATATATCTTGTAAGGTCAGTTTCAATGTAAAACAAAACCCTAAAAATACATACCATTATACCAAGTCTCTTATGGTTTCCATAAACATGGACAGAAAACTGGTTAGCATTGACAAACTTAACTCTAACCAGCATTCTCCCTGAACAAGGGCAACATGGGTCCAGGGATAAGCCCAGTGAGAATGAATGCTTGTGGTTTATGGACAATTTATACTCATAGAGTCATATAATTTCTTGAGAGCAAATCACAAATTTTCACTAACATCCCATCAGCATTGTCAAGGACCAGGTGTACTGATAAGGCCAAATAAAAAAGTTGTCTGGTTCCGGTTACCCGACCCCACCTAGTTTTTCATGCCGAACCTAACTTCTGTTTTTTACGTACTCGAGAAAAATAATAATAAAATCACGAAAATCGCGAAGTCTCGCAAGAAATAGTGGATGCAGAAACTGACATCAACTTAAAAAGACACTTTAAAACTATTCTTCCAATCTGTAATGGCTGTACATCTGATAGGAAGAAATAAACAGAACAGAGACCATTTGGAAAACAAAGGAAAACCTGAACTAGACACTCACTCATGAAAAAATACATAATAAAATAAAATAAAAAATCTACGTACCCCACCTACATTGCATTTTAAAATTGAAGGTAATCGGACAGGCCCTGCCTATTTTTATCTGTGAGTTCCATCAGGGTAAAATGAAAATAATACACCAAAGTACATTTATTCATTTTAACAATGTAACTGCTGGTATCACACAACAAAACGACCCCAGATGACAAGTATTTTCCTGGTCTTCAACTGGCAACCGAAGATGTTTCAAATCTCTGGGCCCTTCGTAAAAATATTCTAAAGAATACACCAGATTTCAAAGGTTCTCTCTAGGCTACATGGATTGTCGGTTTCTCATTATGATGTTTTGGGAAAGCAATACCAATGTGTGTCAATAACAGTACATGTATGTTTTATAGCTATACAGATTTTCAAGGACTTTGTCAAAAATGAAGTGTGTATTTCCTTTAACACTGATTACCTTTCACTCTGTTAACAGAGGTCAACAGATGTAACAATGAGTCAGCAATATAACAACAGAACAAAGAAAAGCTGAGTTTTTTTACCCTGTTAACAGAGGTCAAGAAGTGTAACAGGTCAGCAATGTAACAGAACAAAGAAACGCCAGGTTTTTAATTACTCAACACAGAAGATGTCAGAGTAAATGAATAGAAATAATTTTCAAATAGTACATTCAAATTGTAAATAGAAAACATCTTGTTGAATACCGAATATACATTTGTACAATAACTTATTGTGGTATTATCATAAGACTGATATGATTTCATTGGTACTCTTTCATATTGCAAAATAAAACTGTCCTTGTAAAACAATTATCAGCAGGCACAAGTTTGTAAACAATGGTGTGATTTGATGAGTATTTATCAAACTGGGTAACCCCATCCCATGATTTTTCATACACAAATAAAACAAATTTACATAACAATAATACTACCACTTAGCACATTTCACAAGACTTACATGTCATGTACAGGTGACCTTATTACTGTTATATGCTAAATAATTTGGAGTTATACTATAGTATTAGTAAAAACGGAAAGGGTTCCATTACTCTCAACAGTGCCAAGTGGGGGAAAAACCCCACATTTATTGCCCTAACCACACCAACTAACTGTACACCTACGTTAACAACTTTTTGTTACATCCCTTTCTGTTCTGAATAAAGTAACAAAGAAAGACCTTCATTAATATATTTAGATTGGCTATGGCATATTTGTCCTTGATGTCTTTAGCATACTGTGTCAACACTATGGCAGGTAACCATTTCTACACTATACACTATTGAATACCAATGGACTAATTTCTGTAAATAAACATTACCTCATCCTGTTGTGTAAAACCATAATCATGAATTATTCATGATTGCAGTTTGCATGTCCAGCCAGCAAATTCTATTTTAAACATCTTAACAGTGAGTTAAGTTGCAAGATTATTTGAATAAGCATAGATATGTGTCTCATTAATATACAATACAATAACTTCACGAGCCAATGATGAATGTTGAAAATGATTAATTCCGAAGATAATTCTATTTTAACTACCAGCTGCCTACCTACATGTACATGTATACATGATATATTCCACAATAAATGTTACAATAAACTCGATGACAGAGAGGGGGGTGTCATATATTAAAAGGAGTTCAAGCCATCATAGTTTTTGTTCAAAAACAGTTAAACACCCTCAATTGTATGCAAATTCTTTATTGTTGTACAGTATTATATAAGTGGTTTTTTGGAATGTTTACTTTTCAATGGGGTTGCTGGATATATTTAAAATATTATAATTTTCAATATATGCTGGTGTTCAAATATTACATGTGAATTTACGTAAAATTTATCCATCATATCTGCACATACCAAACATATTTCAAAAGAATACACATATTAAAGGGACGACTTGAGCCGAACAGACACAATTTCGAACCATTATTTACGATAACGCCAGAATCGAATGGGTACGTAATGTTTTTATTTTGGTGAAATTCTCGATGTCGTCAGAGCGTTCACCAAGAGTGTATTGTTAGCGTGTTACAGTGTTTGTTACATCTGTTGATATTCAATAAAACGCAAGTATTAATCCTCTCTAAATCCTTGTAACAGATTGTGTTGTTCATGTGACCAAAACATTAACTTTTTCCTCGACTGTTACGCACCTTATCTTTCGCAGCTTTCATCCAACCGCCCCACCAATTTCCGTCTTCGCCACTGCAAAAGAAGATTAAGTTGCATTTTAGAAATCCATTACTTGTAGCAGAATCAAGTAACACGCCCTGGAAAACGTATAAATTGACATATTTGAGAGATGTCGCAGATTCCAGCTACTCACCCTTCCGCCATATTTGTTTTGCTGCTTCTTTAAGTAGGTCTCGTCCAAAGAGGGCGCTGCGAGAACAAAACTTTGGTTTTACTCCTATGTTTGTGTATGTTTAACGAGCATTGCTGTTTCTGTTGTCATTTTGCAAAATACTTTTGAATGTGGAAATTACTTCTACACTGGTGGTAGTCAAACAATTCGTTCACTGTTCTCGATCCGTGAAAACATTGCCAAATGAGAGTTTGCGAGAGTTGGGAATTGACCTTGAGCAACCTTTGACAGCAGCTGGTGATACATACGTATACCTATGTTGACTAGGAAAACGCTGTGTGATATCATCTGCTAATCTTCCATATATTGAAGTAATATAACGCTCGTGATGATGAATCACTGAGGTAAGTCGACAGCAAAGGATATAAAATTATTATTTGCAATTGATTCCAGACGAGTGGGCAGTCCGCCGCCATTGATGGGGACAAGAATGCATCCAGTGTGAACAATGTGACAACTGGTTTCATAAATACTGTCTCAGTATGAATGATGAAGTGTACAACACCCTTACTGCACACCCATCCTATACTTGGCTCTGCTGTGACTGTGGCCTACCGAACTTTCACTCTTCATACTTCATTGATATGTGTGATATAGAAACCATGAATAGCTTTGATACATTATCTGACATCAGTGAAGATGATACCATTGACAGTCTACCATCAGATCTAAGCAATATAAACCCAATCAAGACATCTAGCCCAACTAATAGAACCACAACTACAAAGACGACCAAAGTAAATAAACCAAAGCCTCGTAAGGCAAAATCCAAAATACATCCCCTCAAAATCATCAATGTAAATTGCCAGAGTGTACGCGCAAAACTTGCTGGTTTTCAGTACCTCCTACAGGAAGAAGACCCAGATATAGTTGTTGGAACTGAATCTTGGCTTCATAGTGACATTAATAGTGGTGAAATCTTTCCTGCAAACTTCAATGTATTCCGCAAAGACAGGACAATAAATAATGATTACCATGGAGGAGTATTTGTTGCAGTTAAAAATAATCTCATTGCCCAAGACGAACATCACCTCGATCAAGTTGACTGTGAAATGAAATGGATTAGCATCCATGTAAACGGTATTGCACCAATGTTCATAGGCGCTTTCTATCGCTCACAGAAGACAGGTCCTGAGTATGTACGTCTTCTAGAAAACTCATTAGAAGTCATACCAAAAAATGCATCAGTCTGGATACTAGGAGACTTCAACTTACCAGATGTTGATTGGCACTCAAATTCATTCAAACCCTGTGGTAGATACCCTGGACCCAGCAAAGCTATGATCGACATCACCATGAACAATAATTTGCAACAGATGGTATTAGAACCAACCAGAGAAAATAGTATCTTAGACCTGTGTTTTACCAACAACCCCACTTTTGTAAACAGCATCCAGATAAAGCCTGGCATAAGTGACCATGACATTGTTGTCTTACATGCTTCTATCAAGCCAAAAATTGTCAAGTTACCAAAACGGAAAGTGTACCTCTATCATAAAGCCGACTTTAACAAGATGTCAAATGAACTCGATGCTCTTAACAGTAGCCTTACTGAAGACATAGTAAACCAGTTGAATATAGACGAACTCTGGAACCAGTTCTCAGATAAAATTCAGACAGCAATGAATGACAATATACCTTCAAAAATAACTTCATCTAAACCAAACGTACCATGGATAAATTCTACTCTTAAAAGAAATATCAGGAAAAAACGCAAACTATATGACAAAGCAAGAAAGACCGGAAACTTTATATTATGGGACAAATTCAAAGAACTAAGAAGACGAAACGACAAACAGATGAGAAAACTGCGACAAGAACACATAAATACCATTGGTCAAAGCCTCCAGACAGATAACACCAAACCATTCTGGAACTACATCAAAGCGCTCCGCAGAGATGTCATTGGTGTCTCGCCACTGTCCAGCATGGGCCGCATAGCATCTAGCGCAAAGGAAAAGGCTGAAATCCTAAATAATCAGTTTTGCTCCGTCTTCACAAATGAAGATCTTACCTGCATCCCAAACTTAGGCATTAGCAAGATCCCAAAAATGCCAGACATCACAATCACAACTATAGGAATAGAAAAATTGCTCAAAAATCTGAAAGTAAACAAAGCATCAGGACCGGACAACATACCCGCAAGAATACTCAAAGAATGCGCCACAAGTATTGCACCCATATTACAAAAAATCTACCAGAAATCAATATCAACAGGAACCCTACCAAAAGACTGGTTAAATGCAAATGTTTCACCAATCCACAAGAAAGGGGAGAGATCTCTTCCAAGTAACTATAGACCGGTATCACTCACTAGTATCGCTTGTAAACAACTGGAACATATTATACATAGCAACATAATGAACCATTTCGAAAAGTACTCCATACTCTGCGATAGACAACACGGATTCAGAAGTGGACGTTCATGTGAAACACAACTCACAGGCTTGATTGATGACCTTGCAAAAATCTTAGACCAGCGTGGGCAAGTAGACCTGTGTATAATGGATTTTAGCAAAGCCTTCGATATGGTCCCCCACCAACGACTACTTGCTAAAGTTGACCATTTTGGAGTAAGAACCAGTACCAAGCTATGGATAGAAAACTTCCTCACCAAACGTCATCAAAGAGTAGTCATCGACGGACAGTCTTCATCTCATACAGCAGTCATCTCCGGTGTTCCCCAGGGGACCGTGCTTGGCCCTCTACTGTTCCTCACATACATTAACGACTTACCTGATTATGTTAATTCACATGTAAGACTGTTTGCAGATGACCTCATTGTGTACAGAGAAATCAATACTCCAGCTGATACTGAAATACTACAAAATGATATAAACTCCCTATGCAACTGGGAAAAAAGATGGCAAATGAAGTTCAACACATCAAAATGTTTCATTATGCACGTAACACACAAGAAAAAGTTCACTCCATACCAGTATCACATGAACAATAACATCCTTCAGAAAGTAGAACATCATCCATACCTAGGAATACAACTATCAAGCAACCTTTCATGGGCCCAGCACATTCACCAAACCACAAACAAAGCAAACAGCATACTTGGTTTACTCAAAAGGAACCTTTGGAACTGCTCCAGGAACACAAAGGAAATAGCCTACAAAACACTAGTTCGACCCAGACTTGAGTACTGTAGTACAATCTGGGATCCATACCAGAAAACTCATCAGGAACAACTTGAAAAAGTACAAAGGAGAGCAGCCAGATTCGTTACCAATGACTACAGACGCACAACAAGCATCACAGCCATACTAAAAACTCTAGACTGGGAATCACTACAGAATAGAAGAACTAAGTCAAGACTCGTCACAATTTTCAAAGAAACACACGAAATCACCCCTACAAATATAAAACACCTTCATCAAGAAAACCAAACCAAACACAACACCCGTCAAACACAGAAGTTAAACTACAATACCATTCGCTCCAATAAAGATTGTTATCACTATTCACTATACCCACGTACTATACCTCTATGGAACTCATTACCACCAAGTACAAAAGCAGCAAAAGATGTGGCAGTTTTTAAATCACTAGTCAATCTCAATGTGGAATAAGGGAAAAATTGAAAGTGTGATGCATGACGAACTGTACGTGTATAGCCACATCTGGCGTTTTGTACAGTAATGGACAAGACAAGACAAGACAAGACAAGATAATCCGAGAGGCGAGCTAGACTGTAGACATTGCAGTTGAACCGCGGCACAGGGCTGTGATTGCGCAAAATCAGTTGTAAATAAGTAGGGCGATGAGCAACCAGTGTCGTCGAATCATGATCGAAAATGGCCACCTTTTTTATTGTAGTAGTACATATATCATTACAGAATGATATAAAAGGGGATTCAGAGAAGAAATACTTTGAACATTGTCAACCAATTCTCACCAATAATAATCAACCCCAGTTATGTTATGTTATGTTTAATTTGTTATGTTATGTTTATTTATTAAAGTGTCATGTGTGGACTTACCCATAGCCACACCCAGCCCCTAGGGCTAAGCTTACAAGACACTAAAGTAATACAAATCTTTAAACATTGTACATAAATTCATTTCTCTTACAAAAAGCATTGCTAACAAAATTTTGATTGGCTGTGTTTCTGATTCAATACCCCAGTGAGTTTGATTCAACACCCCAGTATTGAAAATGTTTTAGACAACACAATCACTTCCAAATGCAGTGGTATATAACTACTATGAATACATACCCAGTCTGTATATCTTTTATTGACATTTTACTGTGTTTTAGTATCATGCTTTTACTATATATTGCGAAAATTCTTCAATTTCTCAATTTGATGACATATTTTAGAAATGTCTTTGTTTAAGTTTTAGGGGTACAAAACAGATCCATTAAATGTAAAAAATAATCGATTTTGTAGGATGAGAACTAAAATAGCTCTCCCCCCCCCCCCCAACGAAAAGAAAATGAGTTTACTTTGTTATCCCATATCCAACTATTACTCTCACCCCTTATGTAATTGATCATATACAGCACATTGGTGTCTTTATTTGAATAATCTTGTGTCTCACAGCCAATCAAAATTTGCACCACATTTAGGCCATGTTCTGTGTGTGATATCATGGTGCCAGGCTTGTGTCTCAGTATGGATACTACATGACGAATGGTATTTGCACTAATGCTTGCAGTTTTCTCTGCAGTTTTACTCGTTTCAATCATGAATCATAATTATGCAAATGGCTGCAAAGAACACCACAAGCTCTGAATGCAAATATCAAGAGTGCATCACAGTTAAAGTGAAACATCATTGGGCCCTGGCCCTGTTACACATGTACATGTATATATTGTACACCATTAATCAAGGTATATTAGCATGTACATTGAAGTTACATGTACATTGTACATGTACATGTATAGATAACTACTAAACTGTTAGGGCTAATAACCATTTCCTTGTCTTCAGTTTGTTATTTTGCAGGTAGCTTATCCATATAATTTCCAAAATTAAAACATTACAATGAGTAGCAAGAGTACAACATGTAGGGATATACCCTCTCCAGACTCTCAGAGTGGAAGCCTCAAGTCACCCAGTAAGGTCAGTATTGCATGATGACATCAAAATGTTATCTTGCATCCACAAATCTAATTCTACTGCAAAAAGAAGTGGAACAATAACTTATAAGTGCCAGTTCCAATCTACATACTTGTACATGTATGTAGTATGTTTGTTATGTACATGAAATTTATCAAACCTTGTACACAATACATACGTATAACGAGCAAAGTATTGTATTGTATGCACTTAGTTCCTTATCATTCTACCCGATAGGCCCTGATCAGTTACATTCAAGTACCTTGCTCAGAGAGTTAGGGTCTGGCCCATTTATTTCAGATTTTTACCAGAGGGCACATTATATTATCCTTTTACCATCCAAAAATTCAATAAAATTACAAAGAAAGTCTCAGCAGGCCTGTTTACTGGTTGAAGAAGAATACAAAATGGCACAGTACCCGTGTATGTCTGCCAGTAAAAAAAATATTATTTGAAATCAGAAGATGACATCAAGTACTCCTGTTACCTATATAGGGAAGACACTGAAGTTAGAAGGGAACTTATTACCTTCATTATGAAGAATACTTAATATTCATCCATATTCTTAGTCCAATTTCCTAATCAAATCAAGTTATATTTATCTGACGTTAGTGAGCAATCTTTTCCTAATATTGTATTTTGATATTTTGATAGAAAGCTTGTGTATTCAGTAACGAGTTTCATGTTGAATCAATATTCATCCAAGGTATTTTTATATACATGTATGATGTAGAAGAAGCCAAAATCCAAGTCTGTGTTTATGTGGAATGTCGTTGATGTCACAAAATGGTTACGAAGATACTGTCCTACTTACTATGGTCTCTATGGCAACATCTTTGAAGAGCATGAAATATCAGGTTAGTGTACTGTAAACCTAGATATTTTCACTACTACAAAATTTTGCGGTTTTACAGTCTTCAGCAAGTTCTCAAAGACCAATTTTCTCTAATTATCAGATGGGTACATTGTGTTCATGTGCAAGATGGCATCTTAGTCACTACTTGTTATTTTTGCATTTTTGTTTTCCAGTGAAATTAGCGAAAATAAGTCTTTAGCAAAACTTTCCAGGTTTACGGTACATGATCAGTACAGAGTATAGGGCAGTTCATTGTGTATACTCATGGTTAATATATGAAAGATGTACAAGTGTGATATACATGTATGACATATGTTGGGCTAACCATATTCCATTTTCAGCTGCAATTGTCATAGCTTGAGAAGGATCAAAACTGTTCATCTGTACTTGTAAAACAGAAACAGTCACTGCAATACTTCTTACACAATTGTAAAGTTCATTTTCAAATAGAGGATCTTGTCAAAGAGGAATATCACTCCAGGAAAAGTATTTTGCAAACTTTTGGTTCTGGAGAGTCATATGTAATGAATTTATATCAAATAAATTTTACGCATTTACCATAAAACACCAAATTGGAACTTGTTCCACATTAATTTTTGCATGACAGTCTTATTAGTGATCCAACACTGTGTCAGTAGACATGCATGTACATAGATGAGCAATACATATTCATGAATCCTAAGTGCTTATTACCTCTAGATAAATAGTTGTGAATATTTATTGTTTATCAAATACTTTATGCATGTCTGCTAATTCCAATGAGGCAATGCTGGACCACTGTTGGGACAATGGATGTGAAGCCAATTTTAACTTTGTTCTCAGTAATAACATAAAATTTCAGTGAGGCAGGAAGTGACTCCTGGGAACCTGAAGTTTATGAAAATGACTTTATTTCCTTGAGTAGCATTCCTACAAATGTGGCATTCTTACCCTTGTGTAGTATCTGAAACTTTCCCCATGAAAAGTTACCACAGAGTTATTATTTAGACTACTAGTTTTTGTCTTGTTTTCCAGGCCGTGCTTTGGTTAAACTAGACATGAGGAAACTAGAACAAATGGGTATTCCCAGTCGAGAACACAGGTAATGTATGGCATAGAAGTTCTTGTAAATCTGTCCTTAAAGGCCCATTTTAGATTTTGATTGCAATGTTGGTGTGAAAAATGGTTGTCCAGTAGAGCTATAGAATATTTTTATCCGGAACAATGAGTTGTCCTATTTATGTAAATCAGTATGGCTCCCAAATGTCATAAGATTAATGTGAGAACCTGAGATTGAAACTGTGACTTTTAAGTTATTTTCAACATGTTTCCTGTTATTTATGATTCCCCAATTATGTGGTGAATGTGATTTAATATTGTGCATTGTAATAGTTGAGAAATAAAATATTATGTTAAAATGCAAGATTACATGTAAGACGGTTTCAAATATTTGACTATAAAATATAGTTTGTGTGACATCTCTGGGTCCTTTGATAAAGACTGTCTGAAATACCTGTATTGTAGAAGATATTAATGTTCCATGTGGTGGAATTTAACATGTTTTCTGTAATTTGGTGCACAGTAAATATTAAAATAAGACTAGTCTGGTCTGAGGATACATGTCCTGAATTGTATTACAATACATCTTATGGTGTTGTTTTCCATGCATCCAAGTTTGGGTTGACCCCAGGGGTAAATAAATGACCCAACATGATATAAAACAACTTTTAAAAGCTAAATTCTCATTATCCTTCAAAACAAAATACATTTATTCAAACATAAACATGTGAGACAAAAGAAAATGAATACCTGGAACTTTTATTGGTAGAGATGGCGACATTTGTATGATTCAAATAAATACTTGTGTTGTTCGTTTTACAATTTGAGTTGGGGTCAAGTACTATGAATAAAAAGATGTATGAGAAAATATTTTGTTTGTAAATTCAGTATTGCACCAGCCTATAATGTAAGAATTCTGCCAGTGATGCGTAGACATGTTTCAGGAAGTAGTTAAACATAAGTAACTTTTTATGATACATGTTTAACAAAAATGTCAAAAATTATGCAATATATAAGTACCAATTAATCCATTCTGCTTGATATAATGGTTTTGCTGCATTACTGAAATTCAGCATTATTGTATTATAGATCAGAGTTGCTGAATTATATACTCAAACTGCGAGTGAAGCACGAACAGGTTGAACTGAAAGCTCTACTCAAAGGATCCAGTAAGACATTATTCTTTATTAGTAGTAATCCATTGAGATTAAAATGTCTGTCTGACTCCTACTGTGCCAATGCAAACACAATTCACCTTTGATTTACTTTGAAGCAATCCACATCATTATATCATTGCCCTGTCTTACCACTAGATGGCAGTGTTTATGACATCTTTGTAAGTAATTGGTATTAACTGCAGAACCACAGGTGACTGCCTGTATGACTATATTAAGGCATTCTTCATTTTGACAAGTTAGTAAATGACACAAACTGATATTTTAGGATCATGATTAAAATGATTTTAGAGAAAATGTACAATGGAAGTCTACATAAATGAACTAATCCATTGGTCTTCTTATGCACTGATCACTGTGATTGAAATCTTGTTGTTGTCATGTTGTGGACCCTACTTGTAATTGTATGGTAGAAGGGCTTAACCAATATCCAAAATGAAAGGCTTTTTGTACACTGTAGTAGTAAACTGGCACGGAGATATCATTTGTATCTGAAAACTACACAAATTTGACATTGAAACCTTATATTACCGATATGCGAAAACATGTAATGCTAGCGAGAGTCAGATCACAGACTCCATGAATATCAACAAGCGCACATGCCTTATTTGGGCAATGTGTGCCTGGGTGTGATTCTACATGAATTACATTGGAAATGATACTAAGTGTATATGATAATAGTTCTGGTATCTTCCTGTCTTAATTTGTCAAAATTTATTTCCCCAGAGTATGAACTATTAATTTGATGTTCATTTTATCATATTTGAGTTTCTGTTTGTAACGCTCTTACCTGGGTTTTTTTCAGGCTTTTAATGTTTCATCAGTGCATCTCAGAAGTGAACCCACAGCCTTTTACCAGTAACAACACGTTTTGCTGCAAACTTATGAGAGAACTATATCATAATATAAGTGGTATATACAAAATGCTGGAACATCAAGCTTACCAGGGTAATAGCAATGGTGTCAAAGGTCAAATCAAAGGTCACAATGTAAAAAGTCATGTAGAATAGTCATTTATTAGCAAAGAATGCAAAGTGCAGAACCTTACTATATTTGTATACTAGAAAGTCTGTAATTATGTATATTTATTTTTTATATTTATTCATGTGACTGACATGTAATTTGAATTGAAAATTTCTAACCACAGAGTCAAAAAATGTTGTGGAAAAGATTCCCAAATTGTTGCTATTTTTACAATGACATTCATTCTCAGAACTGCCTATTGAAGTACACCACTGACTGTACTGACAAAACAACGTCAATGGAAATTTGGGATTCACTTCCACCAAAAAGTGTTTGACTCTGTGAGTAGAAATTTTCATTTGAAACCATGGATTCAAGAGTCCATGAACATTCACTTTTGAATGTATAAAAAAATTCCTGTGAACTAAACAGGTTCTCCATCAACCTTTATTAACCATTTGAATCTTGTGTACCACATAAATCTAATGTTAATTTGAATCACAATACTTTATTTAACACTATATAAATTTCCCTTAAATTTGACAATTTTCCTGGAAAAATTTTGTAACATCAATCATGTAGAGATAGTATAGATATGTAGTTGTATTAACTTTCAAGTGTAAAATGGCTGTTGATGAAAACTAGGTTTTTTTTGCTTCAAATTTGGAAAGATAAGTTATTATATTTTACGTAGAGACTGTGCTAGATAATCATTGTAAAGTTCAGAAAATCAAAATCAATCTGTCGCCATCGGTGATCACAGCGAAGCAGTGGCTGTCACATAGTGATTACATAATCAGCAGTGGTTAAATAGGGAGTCAGGAAATAGCTTACATCTTGTCTGGGCCTGTCCCCTCACTTATTTATATACAGAAATTCACAGCAAGGTACTTAATATGACTCAAAATATATAATGTATTATGTGTACACAATTACAATTACAAATATAGAGTTGATCAGTTATACTGTGCCAGTAGATGTTGCTTGAAGATTTTTTTGTCAAATTTTTGTACCAGAAAAAGAAATAGAAAATTGACCTGGGTACGATCACATTCAAAGGTTCTATCAGGTACAAATGTATCTCAAGCATACAGCATCAGAAGGAGTTGGATCGGACAAAATGTGTCAGAAACACAGGCACTTGTTTCCCGAGATATGTCTCAGAATGTTTCTATCAGAATACAATAAAATATCAATAATATCGATAATATAGACGTGTTTAGCCAACTATACATGAAAGGGGTAAAATTAAACTTGCTTCTTTGATCACACAAGTTCACTCACTGCGAAGTAAACACAAGGTATGAAAGAGAACTGCCATTACCGTATGTCAACATTAACATTCAATCGGCCATTTTACTCGGCAAACATTTCGAAGATTTTACCTTCCGTCATTTCCTAGTTCCCAAATTTAATAAACTTTAGATAAATCGTGTCATTGTTACAATCGGACCATGCCTACACCAAAGATATCAACCGATTTCTGACGCCATGTAGAAGAATTGGAGCAAAAAAAAAGTGAAAGTGGGTTTCTTGTCCTACCGTCCAGCAGGCTCATGTCTTATTACAAGAACAGTGTTGTGTATAAAGCAGGATTCAAGTTCTTCATTGGATGAGGAAAGAGGCATAAAAGCATGGTATTAGCATCTCATTCTTGTCACATATCACTGTCCCTAGAGTACTAAATAATTCTTCCTTTGTTGCTCTACTTGTATATTCAACTTCATATGCCTGGCAGAGGACTTTCAGATCACTTTTGGTAAAAGCGCTATGTTTTAGGAATGTTTTATCGTTTACCAGGATAGCCTTAAGTCTATAATGTGAAGAACATTTATTTAATGAACTATCCTCTTTTACCATAGTCATGGTCAAGTCATTTTTCTTCTTTGCCTTCAACGCCATAACTGTCTTACAGTGTGCAAGAGCCGTCTTTCTCTTGAGGCTACATAAGATGTCCTTCCTTAATTGACTATTTGTTGCATGTATATATTTAGATACAATGGTACTATAACAATTGGTTACAACTTCTGCACCAGTACAGATATCATTTATAGTGACTTTACAGACTTCCATATCGGAATTGCTCTCAATATTAACTTTTTCTCCTTTGTCATGTATTTGCAAAACAGTTGGACAATGGTTAACAGTTTTGTCCACATTTGGAACAAACTGGTATCTGCTAGAATACTATCTTCTATTTTCTGCAGAATTTCAGCACCTATACCTTCTTTTTTATGAACAGCTTCTTCATTGACACTTCTTTCCTCGAGTTTCATAAAAAACAAACCATAAAGGTGTTATCTTCAATGTGAGCGAGACTACTCCGGGTATTCTGTTTCCTCTGTGTTGCTTCTAATGATATAAGATACTCTGAAGACTGTACCAGAGATGAAAAATTCTCTTCAATTTGTTCAAGGGCTTTAACATGTGTATGGTAAAATTTTGCTAATGTTGGCTTCTTGTACATGTGGTTTCACCATTTTTTTTAAATTTGTATTTAGCTTAAAATTCAATGATCAAGAAAGACATACAAGGAGAGAAGGCAGTATTTATTAGCTGTCAGTAAACTATGTTCAACAACTCTACCTTTATATTTGCAGATACTAGTATTAGTGACTTTCCCTTAGTAAGATGTGTCTGTCAATCAAATAGAGTTATTCATATGGTCATCAAATTGTCATTCAAATATTAGAATATTATTAACATCAAGATTGAAAAATACACAATTGTGTAAATTATTCTCATGAAGGCAACAACCCCCCCCCCCCCCCCCCTACCTTGGTGAAATGTGAAAAAAATACTCCAATTTACCAGATAGTTCTATTGGTTTTGTCAACTTATCTCCCAAGCGGTCAAGTGAGCGTCACCCCTTGTGTTTGTGTAGGAGGAAACGAGTGCATGGGGAAACCCTGTGTTGTTTAATATAAGAGTCAAACTGAGCAACTATTTTCTTACTTACAATGGGGCAAAGTTAAGTTAATCACACACCAGGGTTTGAATCACAGCAAAGGTTTTAAGAGATCTATGTCTAACCACTCCGTTACCATCAACCAAAATATTGAGAATCACGCTTTTTTTTTGGGGGGGGGGGGGGGGGGGCTGAATCAGATATGATGTCACAAGTGAGACTGGTATACCCATATTTACACTTTAAAAACTGTTCAAATTTTCATTGATTGCCACTTGTAACAGGGAAATACAAAAATGTGCTGCTTTTTCCTGAAATTAAAAAAAAAAGTGAACCCAATGAATGCAAAGTAATCTATTTTGAAAGTCATGTCAATTGCTGTAAGTCTAAATTTGGGTAAGAATGAAGAGAGTGCCCAATATAAATTTGACAAATATTGTTACCCTAGGCTTGATTTAACCTGTTAGTAATCAGAGCTACTACAGCTTTCTCAAGATTCCAGAACTGTATCTGATTCTAGATTACCAGTCTTGCTTGTGCCATCTTCACCACCTGTTCCACTTATCTGTTTCAGCACAAAAATGAATAAGTTGAATCTCAATGTAATTTGATGATGACAGGCACTTGCCACATTTACAATGTTTTTGACAAATGTCACAAGAATCACATTGCTCTGTTTTACTCTTTATTTTGTCAATATCTTCCTTAGAAGCAAAGTTTTCAAACAATTTAAGTCTTCTGCAAACAGATTCATTCAAAATATACCTTTTTCAAAATTGGGCAACAGTCATGTTGCATTCTCCCGTGATCAAGTAATAAGGTGTGTGAATAGGTTTGTTGTCTCTCCCAATTCAGCCAGATTCCAGAATGTAACTTTCCATATTGATTGAAGGACCATAATGTATTATATGATGCATATCTTTCAT
Source organism: Glandiceps talaboti (assembly GCF_964340395.1). Taxonomy (NCBI): domain Eukaryota; kingdom Metazoa; phylum Hemichordata; class Enteropneusta; family Spengelidae; genus Glandiceps; species Glandiceps talaboti. Next base: position 18,280,238 of record NC_135562.1, on the reverse strand, counting down.
GTCAACTCCCATACCAAGGGCTGTTGTGCAAAATGTTATGCGGAGCAGTGATGATGCAGACTCTTTTGTAATTTCAAACAAATGAGACTCTTGGATTATCGAGTCTTTCTCGCTATGATACATTTTAATGAATTTCACTGAATGTGGATATTTGTCCTTAAAATAGTTGTAGAGTTTTGCTTGTGCATCGATGGATGAGCAATAGAGAATAGTTCATGGAAAATCTTCTCCCCATCTCTTAGTTTGTCCACCATCCAAAACAGAGTTGATGGTATGTCACTTGGAATTTTCACAATGTTGTTCTTATTAGGACATACATTAAGAACTATACAATCATTTATTATTAAACTTTCTTTTATTTTGCAACTGTAGGCCTCTTGAGGCAGTGGCAGTAAGTGCAAGTACTTGGAGATCAAGAATAAATGAGTGTATTTCACCAACATGTTTAAAAAAAATATTAACAGAATGCTCCTTGAGCCCTTCATCTTTTTTTTTTGCTGACATCTGCCTTTTCACCCCTGAAAAAAGGAAAGTACTTATGTGTTACCATCTCCATTAATAAGATTATCAATCAGGACAAAGATCTATTGGTCTGTCTAATCTTTGCAAATGATCATCTGTTTCTTGTGACGTAGTTTCATGCGTTAACTCAGTAACTGCCTTTACCAAATTGTTATCTCTTTGCCTCACAACCTTCTCAAGCAGAACAGTGTGGGGAACACTCTTTCTCCAGATACTGCTTTGGAAAACATACTTGCCAGAGCTTGAGTCTCCCAACCATTTATCTGGTACATGTGGTAATTGGAAGAAGTCTCCCACGATAATTACTTGGAGTCCTCCAAACACCACCTCATTCTCCCTCATGTGTCTGCATTGGTATTCCAAATCTTCAAATATTTTTTTTTACTCGGCATGGACACTTCATCAACGATGAGTACATCTGTCTCCTTTATCCTCACCCTGCAGGCCTCAAATTTCTCTTCATTCTGGACCAACACACATAGCTTTTTCTTGGTATGGTTGGCAACTCCCAACCCGGCCCAGGAATGGATTGTCATCCCTCCTCCTGAACTGTACTGTAGACTGCTGAGGCCTGTTGTCCCTGTGAGGCTGACTTTTTAAAGATTTTATAGGGCCTTAGCAATTTCACCAAAGGTTTTACCAGTCCCAGCACTGCTGCTTAGAAGAAAACTATGCCCGGCAAGTGCAATCTCGATTGCTTGCTGCTGCTTTGTATTCATGTTGTATCAAAACAGAAATACCTGGTTGACAAAACACGCCACTGATACCAAATCCAACTGCAATGAAGCATTCTGACAAAGTTACAAAGTCCTTCACAAAAAATTATAAAATGAAAATGTACAAAATATCGTAATACCATGGAATAATTTATTTTCCAGTATTTTCATGCCAAATTCTGTTTACAGGTAAAAGAAATAGCAACTCACTGAACATTTTATTACAAACGTTATCTTGAGACTATTTATTACAGAAACTGAAAATATATCAACATGTCATAAAAACTAATTGCAATGATATTCTAATTATAATATTTTCAGTTAAGAATAAAATATTCCACAGTATTCAATATACCATTCCAAGCTAACTATACACTCTTCACATAAATTGAAATTTTCATGAAAATGACAGATCTAAAAGGATCCATTAGCCCTACAAGTAACTGATAATAATGTAAGTATGCTTTTGTAAGGTTGGTAGGTCATATTTTAGCAAAACACAGCTGTGTAAACATTTAATGCTATTACAAGGTCAATTATTAGTCTCATGATATTTTGAACTCTGTTTATGGTCGGTTGAAAGTTTATGTTGATGTACAGTAACGGTGGTTCTATTTCATACCTTGTGTTTAATTCGCGGTGAGTGAACTTACGCGATCACATAAGCAAATTTATTTTTACTCCTTTCATATATAGTTTGCTAAACATGGCTATATTATCGACATTTTATTGTATTCTGAAAGAAATATTCTGAGACATGTCTCGGGGAAACAAGTGCCTGTGGTCAGAAACTATGCAATTTGTTCATTGTCAAACAATAATGAAACACTGGCCATCCCATACAATGAGCTTTTCTAGGAAATAATTAAATAAAAACAGAAGAAAAACACTATTTGTTGTTTTAGCATTTGTTTTGTCTCCCTTAGGGACCGGTCAGTTTCTTTGCCGGCCTAGGGGGGGGGGGGTCATCCTGTTTTTGAAATTGGCAGTAGGGGGGGTCATGCTGTTTTGAAAATTGTGGATAGGGGGGTCATTGTGTTTTAAACTGTGATGGAAGAAAAAAATCCTTTCTACAATGGCATATAGCCTTGTCTGAAATGTGGTACATGTCAATATTTGTTCTTGTCCCTGTTTCTTACATGAATTCTTTAATATTACTTATTAGTTCAAACATAACTATACATATACATATACATGTATTTCCTAGCTACCACACTAGTTGCAGAACATGTCATGTAAATGCTTGGCTGTTTCACAATCAATGCTTCACATATATTGCAGTTTGGGGCAAAAGTGAACTTGTGACTTGAAAGTTTCGTAATGGTAATTTTCATAGATAGTTTATAAATGAAGTTAATCTAAATTGTTCTACTTGTCATGTTATTGACACTACAAATCACCACATCTCATCAGATTCCAGTTTCTATTATACACTAGGTATGACCACCTAAAGTTCTCTAACATACCGGTGACTTTATTATACATATATTAATGCCCCTATACTAATGTTACATGTCTATTTTATGTGATATAGGAAACTCATTTAAAACGTACATTTAGGTTAGCTTTTCGAAGCTTGGAAATATTACCTCAAAGGTTATGAATAACCTAAACATTGCCTTAGTATCTCAAGCAAAAAACTCCATATCAGCCAGGGGGGAAACCCCAAGGACTTCCTCACCCCCAGAGGTCACTCATGCATTCAACCAACAATCAGATGCACCAACAACCTTTTTACTGTCATAATGGTATTAAACTTTTCTTAAATATTTTCACCCTATTCTAAAATGAGATGATATTGTATTTTCAAGATGTGAAATGTTTGCCAAGATAGTCTAAAATTGCCGTAATCTCCAAATCTCCCCTACCAATGATACTACCATTAGATGTGCTGACCTTTACTACATGTATATAATGATGCCATTTAACTTTTTAAGAACACATTTCAACCCTTAGTGTAAGTTATAAAACCTCCTGGGCTTCTAGGGGGAGACCCCCTAGGACCACCCATGACAGCTGTACATATTCCCTTCTCAAGCTTTCCCCCTACCTTTCACTGTCAAGATGCTATTAAACTCCTTTTCAAATATATTTACCCTGTGTAGTCAATAATTATAATTTTGATAGTGCTAACCGGGGATCTTATAAAGTAGATGCAAGACAGTCAAGCAGTCCACACTGAGTCACGATCAAAAAATACCTGTCACTCATGCGAATATATGGGGGGGGGGGTCATCATGTTTTAGAATTAAGTGATAGGGGGGGTCAGCCTGTTTTGGGTTTTACAGATAGGGGGGGCTCAGTAACTTTTTGTCGGCCCGATTTAAGAATCCACCGCCCCCCCCCCCCCCCCCCCACAGGGTCGAGAAACTGACCAGTCCCTTAGTCTGTTGAAGTGTTACCATCCTGACCAAAATGAATGACACCATCTTAATTTCTCATTACTTATTAAAAACTCTTTGTTGAGGTATAAGCAATGAATATCCGTGAAGTTCCGTATACAAAGTATTTACTTGTAGTTGTACATTCGTAGGAGATACGTGGTTCAATGCAAATTCTTCACATATGTCAAATAATGGGCATCGACTCACCTACAAACTCTCTGCATACTATCTACTCAATCCTTCCAAATCGCGTTTGCTGCTGCTTTGTTTGAATCCTTGAATAGTGTGTGGGGGAGTACCTAGACGTTTTTGCAACAGCCCATTCTTTCTCTTCAATACCTCCACAAATTCAAGAAGCTATTTTGAATTAAAAGTTAATGTAAGTTTCGCATGTCACATATAAATTGTAACTAACATCTATAACATTGGTATAGTGACATTACTTTTGCAGATAGTAAAGTCACTTTGCTATGTTAGAGAATATAGGCGCTCATACGATATACCATGGAAGTATAACCCACGTGGGTTACACTTCCATGGATAAACCAACTGTGCTGATAGCTCGTGTCAGGTGACTTACACATGACTGGCGCCCTCAACGACGACTGAGGACTACGCTACGTACGTCGTCTTGACGGCTTAGATCTTCCTCGTCTTGACTACGAGTTGGGTGTCAAAGTCGAGTCTCATAGCACATGTACACGTGGACGAAGATATTTATCTGGATTAACCTACCTAACCATGCATGCTATTAAACAGCGATTAATTTAATTAGGTAAGACTACTTTCGTTGTTCAGGAAATTTAAAACACGACCGATATTTCCACGTCCGAGCTGGCGTGATTTTTCAGAGACTGGGACTGTACAGTCTTGACTGTACATGTTACGGGCGAAAGTTTATTTGACTTGAAGTTGTGATTATTTTCCTCCATTGGGTTTTCGCGTTCGTCGACGTTACGTTGAAGATGATTTAGCCAGTTATGTTTTTGTTTTACGTGAACTAGCTGTTTGGCTTTGTAGTTGAGTATAACACTCCCACTGGTTTGAAGACTGCAAAGTGTTTCTCTGAAAAATTATGTAATGTTGGTAGCCTGCACGTACGTAGTTGCTACCGAATGCTACCGTCGTGCTGATAACAATTAGCAAAGAATTTCTACTAAATTTCATTAAACTCGCCACTTGTTTCGAACCAAAAGTCCACGTGCAGCAAAATTCACCGACTGAGCTGAGCAGGTGCCTCCGTCCATCTTTAAATTTCCCGCCCATATGTAGCCAGAACAAATAGCCACGTCGACGTCACTGCAGGGTTGGGTGCAGAAGTTTTCGATCCTTGCTACCTACCCCAGCTCACCCAATTAACCTTGTCACCTGTTTAGTACAATTTGAAACTTTATTTATAGGTATTTTATGTAATTACAGCAAAATTTTGACTGAAAAGCAAATTCAGAAGCTTTCCTTTGTTCAGTGCAAAACATTCTTTGAATAAATTAGCACAGCACTGAATAAATTAAATACTCGGTCCCCAGTTGTAGCTTCCAGTAGTAGTTTTCATCATTCGCATGCCCAAAATCTTTATTATCCCAAGTTTACCTATGAAAATAATTTGACCGTGTTTATTTACATTTTGAAACCAAAATTTTGTTATAGTGTGGTAGTAAGCCACCTTCCCTGTCATTGACCCATTGTTCAGTACCAGTGCACTTTTTACTACTATAAATCATTGACATTTTTATTTTATTTAACTTGTTACGTATATTAGTTAAGAACAAGCAGGTTGGTGGTCCTTTCTCTTAGTTATAGAGCTAAAAGGTAAGTTTAGAGATGAGATAACTAAGGCTGTCCCCAAAAATGGTTATGTTGAAGAAAGCCTGCTGTTTGGAAAAACAAAGGCAGATAATCGATGTAGTGGTCAAATGTATTTCAGTGCACATATGTTGACTGACAATGAGGGCGATAGCATATGCTTGTTCCCAAGGGGCTAGCAAGTCACACCAAAACAGCTACATGTATATCTGATCATCATGAAACACATACACAGGCACACAACACAGAACTCCAACTGCCTGTAAGCTTTGAGAAATGTTCAATGACCCAAATCAATCCAAACTCCAAATTATATTCATCAAGAAACAATTTTAGAAGGATAAGGAATGCAAAAGCCCTGACAGTTGTTGAGTACCAAGTAGTGATAATTGTACATGTCAATAATTTCTATATATATATAAGAATGTGTTACTGTTTACTTAATGTTCCACTTTTATTTAATGCTAATGTTTTTATTTGTTTCTCCTTTTAGATAAAAACATATGGATGCAGCAATGAATGGAAATCAATCAAGAAATTTAAAATATCTTGCACACAATTGACAGCAACCTGAAAGCAGATGAAGATTTGAGACAACCAAGTTAAGTTTTGCTAATTGTTACATTTAGAATTCTCAACCTTAAAGCTTTGCTCTAGTCAGATTGCACATACACAAAACTGATTTAAACTCACTGGATGTTAGAATTATCTGATTGATATGTACATGTAATATCTATCAGCTGGAGTTATGTCTCGACCATGACCTTCTCTTCAGGTCAGATACTGGTAACTTTCAAGGTTAAATATGGAAGTTGACAGCATGTTTTTTTTTTCAAATTCTCTTACATTTTTATTAATATATATACATATCCAGACTGCCAAATGTATGGAAACTAAATAACAATAGAGAATGTGTAAATTTCATATTTGGAAATATTTGAGGTGCATATATAGTACTTATTCAAGTCGGTTTGCATGGTGCAACACCTGGATGGTAGCATGCACTAAAAGAATCAAAGGAATTTCCACAAATGTAGTAGATTTGTTCATACTCTGTCCTTTGCATTATGACTGATACTTTTTACCTCTCCTTGCAAAATCGAATTCCATTGAGAAAAAATGAACATGCAATTGACTAGAAAGATGCAGTGCAATGAATACAAATTTCACCAGTCATGTAACATCTTATTATGAGTGTGTCAGATGAAAGTTAATGGCATGAACACAGAGACAGATATATATTGGATGTAGGGCATTATTGGGGCAATACTTTGATAGTTGCCTTTGAAGACATATTGGAATAAGAAGACATATATAATCAACTCTTTCACACTGAATCGTGCACAGCACTTCAAAAACCTTCTACAACTTCACCAGTATGGTCAAACCCTTGGTTATGGCACAGCCTGGATGACAACATACATGTATATTATTAATGCATCAGATGTTGATCACTTTGGGTACAACTTTTCTTGATACAAGTGTACAGAAGCACCAAACATAATGAAGTCTAGTAAGAAAATGGAATACATTCTGTTTTATCAATACGTTCTGACAGACTCACAGTTTATATAAACACATCACTTTCTGGTCTGTTGAGATGGTTGGTTTTGGTTGATGTTTTTTTTATCTAGGTTGGTTTGTGGTCTGCATTAGTTGGTTGTCTGTTGGTTAAGGCATTTATTATCTTGTTTTTAGTTGGTTGGTCCTTTGAGTTTGTTGGTTGGTTTGTTGGTTAGTCGGTTTGCTTGTCAAGTTCATTTATTTGTTGGTTGGTTTTGTGAGTCACAAATATTGTTGTACATCAATGATGCATTGAATTAGATTAGAGGGTGTTGTGACTATGTACACCATGGGTTGGTCAAAACTCGCTGATAACATAGAATGAACAGTTGCATTTTCTTTTTTTGGCCTCTGTGATGTGTGGTTCTTCTGTTCACTTCTACCAACTTCAATGAAGAAAATGTTTTTCTCAAACTTTTCAAAATCTGATGCCTTTGATATCCAGATATGTTGTCCGTCAGGCCAGGCCATACAAATTGAGGGGGTAACCATACTGGTGAAGTTATGGAAGTGTTAAATGAACTGATTTGCCTGATTCAGTGTGTAAGAGTTTGTCACATTGCCATCTCTTTCCAATATGTTGTTCAATGCCAACTGTCAATGTATTGAAACAATAATGTCATATTTCCTATATATATCTATCTCAATGTTTATGGCACAAACTTTCATCTGACACACACAAGATAACATGCTCGATGATCGTTGAAATTCACATTTATTTCACTATCTTTTTTCCCCAATTTCATGTTTATTTTTTGTCAATGTGATTAGATCTTACATTGAAAAGTACTAATGAAAATACAAAGGATGGAGTATATGGATATATCTGCAAAATGTGTAGCCATTTTGGTTTGTTTAGCAATGCAGCCATGTATTGCACCATGTGAAATGAAATGGGTACTTCATTAACTGTTTCCCGTTGTCCAGCCACAGTTAATGATCAATCTCAAAATATTGATCATAATTTGCATACTGCTCTGCAGACTACTGTTTTTTATTCACAAACCACTGTGACATTCTTTGTTGATGAGTTGCAAAATGCAGTCTGCAAGGTTAGTTGTTTTCATTCTCAGTCCAGCTTTGCAAAATGTTCATCTTGTGGCAATTGCCATATGGGCAGCATGATATTTTGAAGATATTGGATGATCATTCACAAGATCTCTATTATGTTCATCAGTTATAAACTAATGTCCAAGACAGAATGGTATCTGCAGATAATCATTGTATAATTAGAATCAATTTAGTGTTTCAGCATGACCATGACATGTTACTTATATATCTCTCTGTCTACTCAGACAACACAACAAAATCAAAATGTGCAATAACAACCTGCAGGATTCAAATATTTTACAAACTAAATGAACACAGGTATGTAGAGCTGATTTTTTGTTTTACACACATTTTTTATGCTACATCTCTTTCTTACTTTAAAAACCTGTGCTAGTCTTTGTCTAGTTTTACATGATCAACACACATTGTTTCTATTAGAAAACCTGTTTTGCTCTGTACCACCGTTGGTTTTAATTTGATTGCCAGATAGTATTCTTTAGAGATTAATAAACAAAAAAAATTAAATGAGCAGCCAAATGACCAACCAGTCTTCAAATTAAAAATGCATACAAAACATGAGGTCGTCATTACCTATTGTGTCGTACATTCTCAATGGCACACAGCTGCCAAAATTGGTGTCCACTGCCCTTCTGATCATGACATATCCCTCCTTAATGAACACATTATTTTAGAATGTACATGGCTTGTTATGTCTTAATTTTTGCATTCATTGATATATAGGTGTTAATGATTTTTGAATTGTAGGCATCAACATCCCTCTGAGCAGAGCACCTCAAGTGTGTGAACTACATGTATGCCCAATATTAGCTACAGGTGCTGCAGAAAGACCTGGTCCATCACCAAGAACACATCATAGTCCACAACAGAGTAAATATTGTACTGAAGGAAGAAGAGGTCAAGACTACAGTGTACCATTATATCACCAAGAACACTAGTTACAATCCACCACAAGATGTAACTATTTTGCAGGAGGAGGAAGAAATCAAGACTACATGTACCAGTTACATCATTAAGAATACTCTTTGCAGTCCACTGCAGTATTAATGTACACGAAGTGGAAGAAATGTACCAGTTAATTTCAGGGTTGGTCAGCTTCTCTTGATAAGAATTAACAGTCTTTAATATCTCCGGGTCATTTGGAAGACTATGTAGCATTTGCACCAACAATGACGTGTATTAAATGAGTGACATAGAACATAAAGGTAATCTTTATAAGAACCAGAAGCTGTAAAATGAACAACTTATATTTCATAATTATTTGTTCATATAGTCAACTTTCGTGTGAAGCATCTATTTATAACTTGTCAACATATCCATAGTCAATTCAGGATCAAAAATCAAATAGTGTCATCAACAATAATTAGTAAACAATTACAAAATTCAGCCATTGAAAGGACAGCTACACCCCCACCCCCCACCCCCACCCCCAAGTAATATGTATTTGACAAACCCAAAAAGAATTTTAAATGATTACAGCTACTAGGATTTCAATATTTGAGATTTCTTTTTAAAAACCATACTGGCTTGAAGGTTTTGTTGGTTACCTGGTATATGATGTTATAGGGAACATAGATGTTAAGGAATCATTGATTATAAATTCTGAGAAATTTTACACTTTGAGAAAATCACTGTTACTGTATTCTCAAACAAGCGCAGTCTGTCTCTAAATTTTTCTTGGGGTTAACCAATATATATATATAACCGGTTATATATATCGAAGCCCTACTCCCCTGCCATGGCCACCATCTTTTACATTGACTTGACCTGAAGATGAGGGACCTACATGAACTCATAAAGTTCTGTAGTGCATGTGTGTGTGTGTGGGGGGGGGGGGGGTTGTGAATAACTTAAAAACTTGAACTCCTGGACCTACTGCTTAAGGTGATGTATTTGTTTAGGTGTTATTAGGGTATCTACTTGTGAAAATTGTTAAACACGAAGTGACTGCCATAGATATTAGATGTTAATAAGGTAAACAACTTAACCCCTGACACAGCTTAGTTGATATGTCTGGTGCTACGCCTTGATAATCTATTGGTATAATAAAGATGATAACCTGCTCAGTGTAAGATGATGTGCAAATTTAGTGACAAAATGGGATATCTCATAGGAGGCTTGCACCCTAAAATGGTTGACAGATTTGTGTATTTACTGAGGTGTCCAGTGAGTCTTAAAGGGCACATTAATGGCTATATTACAAAATGGCAACATGAGAAACATAGTAACCACAACCGTCGTACTCCTGGCAACATGTTAACCGATTGATGTCGGGGTCAAAAGAAGTTAGATTAATTGGGTATTACTCTAATGTATGTATTCGCCAACACCCATAATAATAGCACATGCAACTTTAAACTCTGCAATTATACAATGTATCAACTGACACAAATAATTTCAGTACAGCAATTGCGATACAATGTTACTTAAATAGTGCCATCTTGTTATATTCTAAAACTACTTTTAAAACAAATACCTTCTCACTCATTTGATTATGGAGAATATTTGTTGAGCATTTGCAAATAAAATACAAATTGCTAGTCATAGTTATTGAAAGTTTGAATATCATTAACTTTCATTACAATCAAAGAATACCTAACCCTTCAAAATTTTCATTGTATTTATTTGGTAGACTATGTTGCCCAGTCCCTTTGCGTATGCTTTTGCCATCCCTAGTCTAGGCACCTAACCGTAACACTAGATATTAACCATTAACCAAACTAATACATTTAACTAACCTTATCTGTAAAGACTAACACAAACCAACTTTGGGTGGTTGTTAAGCATAGGCAAAGAAAAAAAAGCAACTTGGTCTACCATTTTTAATATAATGATGATTTTTAGGGAAACAGCTGTACTTTGCTTGGCAATGATTTAATATTATGATTGAAAAGCTATACTACATTTATAAGGGGATCAGTTATACTTTACTTTGATTAGAACAGATAACGTTAATGGGGGAAACAGCAATACTTTAATTTTATTGGGAGAACGTCTATAATTTTATTCTATGATGGAGCAGATTTAGTACTGTTTAGTTTTGGTTTTATGCTTTTTTTTGGGGGGGAGGCAGTTATACTGCCTTTTTGGCTGTTATGGCAGGTGCACATGCACTTTATTTTTATAGGAGGAACAGCTGAATTTAGAGTGCTATATAGGGGAAGGAGTCGTATAAGGGAACAGTTACACTACTTTCATTGTGAATAGTTATACTTTACTTTGATTGGGTAACAGTTATGTGTTACTTTGATTAGGGAGTAGTTATACTTTACTTTGATTAGGGAACAGTTAAACTTTACTTTGATTGTGAAATAGTTACACTTTACTTTGATAGTGGAACAGTTGTACTTTACATGCATTGGAGAACAGTTACTCTTTTAAACTTTACTTTGATTGGCGATCACTTACACTACTGGAAGAAAAATAGTTCGGGTGAACTCGCGAGGAAACCGCGAGTAAATCGCGATGAAATCGAGGGGACACGCAAGGCATATTCAACGGCCCCTCGAGTAATCTCGAGTAAACACACGTACACGCGAGTATAGTGGTACATCGCGAGAGACTTCCTCGCGAGTTGATGAATTTCAGTATGACCGGGAGTGTGGATAGCATGCACATTTATGCAAACAGGTTGTGAAACGGGTGCAAGCCTATCTTTTTAGTAGTACACTAGCTCATGGAGACAAATAAATGTAGTGTGTTTTACGACACTTTCGTCTTGACACATGCCATGTCGGATTGTAATCACGACACATCGAAGCCCATCGCATCGTTGCATGTTACCATTGCATTGTTATTGTCCTGCTTGTGTTACTTACGAATATGTCTCACTTCATTCTCTCCCTTCATGCCATGTCTATTTTGAAACCTTGTTTTCAAATACCTTTAATAATTCACAGTAAGCAGCGTGTGAGCCGGGTGTGTGAAATCTGGTCATTTTTCGATATAAATATTCCTTTACCCGTCTTTGCAATCGAAAGACCAGCGCTACCCGTAGTGCACTGTGCTGTGCATAAAGTGAGAGAGGGGGTATACACATAAAATGGAACAACAGGCTTGTGGTGCCTCGCTTTGCCAACGGTATGTAGCTACGGTACACATGAGAATAATTATGTCATGGCCTGTATTGTCGACCACACACTCGTCGATCGTCTGGTGAAACGACAGCCGTTCTTTGACAAAACAATTTAAGGTCAATAATATCCATCCATCTCGGCTTTTTATGTTACTGTTGATTTTGTAGAAATATGAATTGCAGTGTATCCTGATTTATGTCTCCGCATTGCGGCATATCACCCATAGACGCCGGTACAAGTTACACAGCAATGATGCTGTATCCATGGATTGAGATTCAGTTCGCCCCATTTTCACTTCGTTCCATTTCAACTCGCCCCATTTTTAACTCGTCCCATTTTCAACTCGCCCCAACAACACTAGGAAACGTTTATAAATCTAAACGATACATGGACTCGAAGTACAGGGACCGAAAAATTTACATGATTTTACCTACGTAGCCAGTTCAAGCATAGCAAATGTAACATTTCGTAGCAGAAAGTGGCGTGGGTTTTGGCTGAGTGCAGTGTTTGGTAGATCTAGAACTTATACTAGCACATCAACTTTCCTCAGTCATGGAATATCACTTTTCACACTTTTAGGACTTAATGTTTACAACCCAAATAAGAAATAATAATGATAATAACCAGGGAGAATATTATTGACTGACACGCTTGCGACTTCCGCGCATACGGGTTTTGGAGACGTGTCTCTTCTCCCAAGTTACTTTAACGCAACGAAGTATTGTTACAGTAGTTTGTGTTTACAGTGCAAGTAAGTGGTACATCATTAGTGGAATACGAGATACCACATACCCTCCAAACTGAGTACTACTTGCTTCGATTTCATATATGCACAGGTAAATTATATTGTAAAGAGATGGGGCGAGTTGAAAATTGGACTAGTTGAGTGAGATGAGTTGAAATGGGACGAGTTGATCCGTCACCTGTACCCATGTACCTCCATGATCATACAGCGACAAGACGTACTACAGCTCATCGCCTATGTATTTCTATGCAAATTTTAGTATGTTGATGAGATTTTACTTCAAACCCACATACACACCAATCCAATACCATTATGGAGGTGTTTATTTATCTCCAAAATAAAGGAGTGTACTTGCCGTTATAGAATTTATGAAGGTATGTGGTACATATGTAAAATTTGAACATGAATAGAGTGTGACTTTTACTAGATCCGTTCTGTGTGTGCCAGCTGAATATTTGGTAAATTAAGATCTGTACGATTTACAAAATCATGGCCAGTGTTTCAAAATTAGGAGTGAACGTTTAGGTCTACATCACAAGAAATATGTGTTCTTGTTTTTGTTTGGTTGTTATCGTTTCAAATCGACCTGTAGAAATCCCTATGCGTGACACCCAGCATAAGCAGTGGCCGATAACCTTGCTCATTAAACAGCTGTACATTGACATACATTTCGGAGGGAGACAGCTAGATTCAGGGGTCAGACACGATTAGCATAGCTATTTTCTGACTCCTGTTATCCGATGTAATTGCTTTTTGGTATTTACTTTTGTGATGTCATTTTTTTATCGGGTAATAAAATATATATCATATCATATCATATATCAGATTTAGCGTAGGATCACATGTAGACAACGTCTTATTTTTGTGAATATAATATTTACAATACCAACGATATAATATGTAAAAACACCCAAACAAACCCTGAATGCATTTGTTTGTGAAGTTTTCGATTTGGTCGGGAAAATACAGTGTGACCCCACCCCCTTTTTTCGATTTGGTCGGGAAATACAGTGTGACCCCCCCACAGTGCCATTGAAAACATCTAAAAATAAATGCAAGCCGTTCGTTCTGTCGCAAGGGGCGGGGTGGGGGTTCATTTCAGTTTTGATGCGTCAAAATCTCAACTCTTATAAAACGGAATCAACTATTAAAACAGTGCTAGTTTACTAATTGTCTTGGTGTTATACTGAGAGATGAAGACTGAAATTCGGTGCATGAATGTCAAATCCTGACCAAGGGGTATAATATTGATTCAAGTTTGCTGTTACATGACGAACTTACATGCCAACTACGTACTAGTTATTTGGCATACCACTCACTGTAGCTATTGCTGTGGACATTATCCTATTGCTCAAATTCCTAGTACCTGCAATTTATCAGTTTTATCACTTTAATCGTTTCGAGGATCCATTTCCTGATGTCCACTCCGGACGAATGAGCCCACTGTTTACACGATCCACCAATGTACAAAATTTAAGAAATCAAGAAAACTGCACAAACGTACAGTATGTAGTTCCATGATCCATGGCATAGGTCATGACAAATGGACCGTATTCCGTACATTCCTCTTTTCTCAATCTTTTATCCCATATGTAATGAAGATTGGCGGTACATATTATTGCCTTCAAGTTATTTTTTGATTATATGCCCGAGATGCCAAGGTATGATCGGCGCTACGCCTAAAGACCTGGTTCGACGTTGCAACCCATGAATCAAATCGTTGCATACAACGTTGCAAGGCCCTGCGACGGAGCGGCTACACGGGACAATTCGTCGAATGCGACGAGCTGCATCGTGTAACCAGGCCTTCAGAGTGCCGATCCAATCCTTGAACCTTGAGTATATCAACCAATATCAAGGTTATATTATTTTGTAAATATACATGTAATATGGGAATTCATTTTTATGCAAAGAATTTCTTTCCGGAACTTTAAAGATAAATAAACAGAATTTTGTTCTGGAACTGCGACTTTTCAAGATGTTACATTTAATTTTAACATGGCATCAATTTGCTGAAATTCATTAATTGTCGAAACCCGTTCAAACTTCTAAAGATTACAGTTACAGTACGGTTCAGTTCAGATACTTGGATGTTCACAAGTTTATTGAAATTTACTTTCTCCGTAGAGCTGGGTTTCCGGTAATATTTATAATATTTGCCATGTGGTGTGACCTCTTAGGCTATTCCCGCCTGTGCGGTATATGTATATGTGTCACCTACCTTAGGGCAGGTTTTTACACCCTTAGTTGTAAAATGGGTAGTGTCTTTTCAGAAGTACAAAGGTGTATAAGAAGTGGACCAATTGTCACTTTAAAAAAAAACTTTCGTCAAATTCTAGACTGCATGTACTTCGTAATATTCCCCTGCGGATATTTTCACCCCTTGAGTAGCTTGTTCTTAAATGTCTCCCCCATAATGCATTGTTACGTTGACTGCGCATGTGTAACTTGCGATTCATCATTCAACCATTCACTACTGGTTTAAAATGGAGTCGTGGATCACACACCCCTGCCAGACCTGGCAAGTAGTAAGCCCAGGGTAATTTTCAAATTTTCTGAAAATTATATACAGACTAAACGTATTTGTGGATGTTCACGGGAGGGCGTGGGGGTATTCTCCTAAATTACCACGAATCGATTTTTTGTGTTAAATTGATTGTCTGATTATGAATACCACATTTCGTAAGAATATACTACCACCACTCTTACTGTTATCTAGTCTGGTTCCCGGTGATCGTACTGCGAAAACCATTGAAAGTTAATCGCAATACGGTCGTCGGGAACCAGACTAACTGTTATCCTGACCTACGTTTTCGCCGTCTCTATATTTCAAGGGGAGACAGTGACTTAAGAGAGGAAAAGGGATGGTTGTGCTAGTCCTCAGAGTCTACAGGTAGGCTACTCATATACATATAGAAGCACAAGTCACAATATCTTTAACACAAACGGAAAATTTATTTAAAAATGCAAATGTTAAAATCTAAAAGTTACACGAAAAATTCTCAAAAGTTAAAAAAAAAAATAGTTCAAAATAGTCATCAAATCAACCTCGAAAATACAATAAGGAACTTCAAAGTAAAATTTCAAAGCTAAACTAAAAATTCACCCTTAAACCATACAATAACAATGTTAAAAAAAAGTAAAAACTCAAGGTTACACGCAGTTTGAAAAGTTCACTTTTTCATTTGATTGCTGCTTTTGCTGGCGGTTTTGTCTTCTGTTCACTTCGTGAATCGCGTCTGTGCACCCTTTCCATGCTTGCGCACGTTCACTTTCTGCGGACGGGAAATGTCGGAAAGCTTGCTCGAATATATAAGACACCTTGTCTCCGTTCAACTGTGCCTTGCCCTGCGTTCCTTTTATATTCCCATGCTTTCTTTCATAGTCGGTAAATAACCGCTTGTTTAGATTAGCCGCAAAATTGGCACGCGATCTAGACGCCAGTTTGATCTGGCATAGTGTTTGTTCCGAAATTCCAAATCTATGGATACCCTCGTTATCTGGCGTTAGTTGTTGTCGTGCTGTCTCTGTATTATCATTGTCAGGGATATCTGCAGGTATGGTTGCACTCACATCCATTGACCGAGTTCCTCTTTTGAGCATTCGCAGTTCCACAGCGATGTCTTCAACTTTCTCTTCTTGCTTTTTAAACATTTCGGTGAGATGAGCTAGCATTGACAACACTGCCGAATTGTCATTGGGTCTATCCCTCTGCTTCGACCTGTTTAACCTGTTTGGCGAAGGCATTTGTATGGGTTGACTGCGGCACACGGGTTGACGGGGGCGACGTGGCGTCGACAGTGCTGGTGTCGTTGGCCTATCCAGAGGAGGTGTCCGGAGGAATTGGTGACAGGGTGGATTGTGGCGTGGTTGGTTGATTAGCAGGTGGCGATGATGGTGGCAGGAACGTTTTACGTATGGATTTCTCTTTCTTAGACGTCGTTTTTGGCTGCAAGAAACCAAAAGAGCATTGGTGAAACAATATGTAATAGCAGTACAAAACAGCAAGAGACATGGACTGTCACAAATACAACTTTCATTCTAAACTGTGTAACCTAGGGGCCAATTCGAATTACTTAAAACTGTCAATTACCTCTACTTTACTTTGATTCGGGAACATTTACACTTTACTTGGAATAGTTACACTTTACTCTGAAAGGGGAACAGTTGTACTTTACATTGGTTGGAGAACAGTTACACTGTCTTTTAAACTTTACTTTGATTGGGGAACAGTTACACTTTACTTTGATTAGGGAACAGTATACTTTTATTTCATTCACTCAGGACCAGTTACACTTTAGTTTCATTAGGGAACAGTTACACTGTTAAACTTTACTTTGATTGTGGAACAGTTACACTTTTAAACTTCACTTTGATTGGGGAACAGTTACGCTTTGAAACTTTACTTTGGGGAACAGTTAAACTTTACTTGGAATAGTAACACTTTAGTTTGATATGGGAACAGTTACACTTTACCTTCATTCATTCATTCATTCATTCAGGACCAGTTATACTTTAGTTTCATTAGGGAACAGTTACACTTTTATACTTTAGTTTGATAGGGGAACAGTGTTACTTTACGTTCATTCATTCATTCAGGACCAGTTATACTTTAGTTTCATTGGGGAACAGTTACACTTTTATACTTTAGTTTGATTGGGGAACAGTTATACTTTACTTTGATTAGGGAACAGTTACACTTTTATACTTTAGTTTGATTGGGGAACAGTTATACTTTACTTTGATTAGGGAACAGTTATACTTTACCTTCATTCATTATTCATTCATTCATTCATTCATTCATTCATTCAGGACCAGTTATACTTTAGTTTCATTAGGGAACAGTTACACTTTTATACTTTAGTTTGATTGGGAAACTATACTTTACTTTCATTCATTCAGGACCAGTTATACTTTAGTTTCATTAGGGAACAGTTACACTTTTATACTTTAGTTTGATTGGGAACGGTTATATTTTTACTTTGATTGGGAATCAGTTACATTTTCAAACTTTACTTTGATAGGGAAATAGTTACAGTTTACTTTGATTGGGAAAAAGTTACACTTTACTTGGAATAGTTACACTTTGATTCAAGAACAGTTACACTTTTAAATTTTACTTTCATTGGGGAACAGTTACAATTTACTTTGATTGAGGAACAGTTACACTTTCAAACTTTACTTTGATTAGGGAACAGTTACACTTTTAAACTTTACTTTGATTGGGAAACAGTTGCACTTTCTTTGATTAGGGAACAGTTATACTTTTCTTTCATTCATTCAGGACCAGTTATACTTTAGTTTCATTAGGGAACAGTTACACTTTTAAATTTTACTTTGATTGGGGAACAGTTATACTTTTAAACTTTACTTTGATTTGGGAACAGTTACACTTTACTTTGATTCGAGAACAGTTACACTTTTAAACTTTACTTTGATTAGGGAACAGTTACACTTTCAAACTTTACTTTGATTTGGGAACAGTTACACTTTTAAACTTTACTTTGATTGGGGAAGAGTTACACTTTACTTTGATTGGAAACAGTTACACTTTTAAATTTTATTTTGATTTTGGAACAGTTACACTTTTAAACTTTAGTTTGATTTTTGAACAGTTACACTTTTAAACTTTGATTGGGAAACAGTTACATATTTATACTTTAGTTTGATTGGAAAACAGTTACACTTTTAAACTTTAGTTTGATAAGGGAACAGTTATACTTTACTTTGATTGTAAAACAGTTACACTTTACTTTGATTGTAAAACAGTTACACTTTACTTTGATTGTAAAACAGTTACACTTTACTTTGTAGAACAGTTACACTACTTTAATTGTAAAACAGTTACACTTTACTTTGATTGTAAAACAGTTACACTTTACTTTGATTGTAAAACAGTTACACTTTACTTTGATTGTAGAACAGTTACACTTTACTTGGATTGTAAAACAGTTACACTTTACTTGGATTGTAAAACAGTTACACTTTACTTGGATTGTAAAACAGTTACACTTTACTTTGATTGTAAAACAGTTACACTTTACTTTGATTGTAAAACAGTTACACTTTACTTTGATTGTAAAACAGTTACACTTTACTTGGATTGTAAAACAGTTACACTTTTCTTGGATTGAGCAATAGTTACACTTTACTTGGATTGTTTAATAAGTTTATTCACCAATATAATAATAATAAAAATTATTCTTAAAAAGATACACATACAGAATAAATGGCAAAAGGGATCAAGAAATATTAAAGCTAGTCAAGCTTGTATTCCCTTAGTGACTAACAAGCACATTCATACTTGTAGGTGTATATATTCGATGTTCAAGATTGCCATAGAAACTATAACAAATAAGAAACATAACAAAATGACAAGGTACAACAATAACAGTGGAACAGTAAAATTGATACACATACAATCACCACAGTCAGTTCACGAAAGAAATATAAAGTTGTACATGACATTATAGTTATACATATTCTGAGAATAACAACTCTTTCACTCTCTTTTTAAAATTCGTGCGTGAGCCAATAGACCGAATCTCAACAGGCATATTGTTCCAGGTTTTAACGCCAGAGTATGATATGGAAGATTGACCAAATGTATGATTATACTCTAGAAAAAGGTTACCACTATGTCTTTGCCTTGTATCATAGGGATGATCTATAAAAGTAAAGTAATCTGTAATAGAGTGTGCAGACTTGTGATACATCAAATCATGTATAAAAGAGCTGACTGAAAATCTGTATAGTTTGAAAATATCTAGGATTTTCAGTTGTTTAAACAATGGGGCAGAATGATCCGTATACGAGCTAAACGTCATCGCACGGACTGCCATCTTTTGTGCTGTCAAAATACAATGTAAATGTGTCGAATATGCATTTCCCCAAACTTCTAGACCGTAGGTAAGATGAGACTGAATAAGGGATGAATACAAGAGAATCAAAGTGTCTATTGGTAAAAAATGTCTTAGTTTGAATAGCATACCACACATCGTCTTGACTTTCCTATGGACATGTGCTATGTGATTAGTCCACTTTAAATGTTTATCAATAAGGAGACCAACAAAAGGGACAACATCTACTTCACTAATAGTGTCCCTTCTCATTAGAATAGAACCCTTAACATCTACTTGTCTCTGTTTGCCCCTAAATATAATATAATACAGTATTATAAAAAAAACAAATGCTAAATGGTAAAAATTCTGGGCAATATGCCAATTTTTATATTGTTCTCCATTACGTTGTCCATAATTGTTCCTAATGCTGTACTTTGAATAAGCACTATATGTTACCCTTGAATATATAAGACTATGTTATTTTTGTGCCAAACAAACCAAAGTGGTTCAGCAGTGTATTACAGTAAACTACTGGCTACCACTGTAACTGAGCAACATTTCAGTAGATTGTCACATGATGTGAAACATGGTCACCTCTTAAATATGAAGATATTTTTGTACAAATAATAACTATTTGTGATAGAAAACCACTGTTATTGATTTCCCCATCATAAACATTTCAGTCTTGTTTCCATGAAAACCAATTTCTTGTATAATTATGATTTTTGTGAACATTGTTTAGAGTATACTCAACCATACGTAAAATGTTTGTATAAATTGCCATTTTGTAGCTATTTTCATGATTGATTTATTATATATTTACATACATATACAGTATATACACATGTGTATATATGCATGTACTAGTATATTAATTATTAATATCATGAAAATGTTTCAACTGTTATTTTGTTTTTGAAATGTAATATATTTTCATAAATTTCAATAAAGCATTATTATTATTATACTCATTCTTATGACAGTTTCCATCCTTATTTGCTCCCACTAGGCAGAGTGAGGAGAGGGCTATGGGAATGACTGATATCTATCATCAGTGCCCTATTCCTTATATGTATAAATCCAGATCAATCAAACATGCCATACATTTTGTTAGACTCTCTTACTGTCCTTGGAGCTTCACATAGCTAAAATTTGGGTTGTTTTGTATGAACCGATATCTACCGTATAATTGTACTCGAAATTCCTTGTACTGTGCGTCCTCAATCACATAGGTCTAACCATTCATTGATGTGTTAATGTGAAGCTCGAGGACTGTTAACACTTGTTCAAATTTAGCGTGATAATGGCTTAGTTTTTTGGGCTTTGAGAACAAAGATGGTCTGGGATTCTTGGACCCTTCACAACATGATATGAAAACTATATAACTAAATAAACGGACTGTTTACTTTCAGGTTGATAGTGATAGGGAATGGAATTTTACAATTATTTACTAATGGTGTGCCTAATAGATTTATAGAAAGACTCTGTTACATACTGTTCTCTTAGGTCGAGTGACTGTTTGCGCTACGAGAAAAAACTTCCATTTGTTTTTCCTTTAAACTTTGAACATTACATTCAATTCTGGCATATTCAATAACCTCTTGTAAGTTTGCATCAGAAGCCATGTTGAAGAATTATATCTGTTGTTCAATATAATCTAATGCAGGAAGCATTACTTGGCGTACTTGAAATTTATGGAATTTATTATTCATAATTGGAAAACGTAATAATGTCTTTTTATTGCATAGTTGATTAAGAACACAGGTTGACCTCTTGTTACAAAGTTCATGCTGTTATTTAAGCATCAATCGTTTCAACCAATGGACTTCATATTTAGTAAATTGGGTGGTCTTTCAAAGGACCATCCAACTTAGCCATTATCAGGCTAAATTTGAACAAGTGTTAACAGTCCTCCGGCTTTGCACTAACACGTCGACGAATGGTTAGACCTATGTAATCGATGAGGGCGCACAGTACAAGGATATTCGGTACATACAAACAACTCAAATTTTAGCCATGGAAAGCTCCAAGGATTGTGAGAGTCTAACATTTTGTGTACTGTAGGTGACGTATGTACATCACTTTATTTTAGTACCATTTTAAATAAGCCCCCAAAGGCAAAGTGGGGGGGGGAGAGGGGGGCTACTCCATAGGTACCATGCACACATCTGTCCGTGTCCACCTCCGTGTGAAAAATATGCATGTGCCACTTTCAACCAAACTTTTAGAAAACATCAAATACTGTAGCTATCCTGTGCATGTTTACATTGCTTCAATTCTTGACTATTGCAATAACATCCAAAATTGCGACCATTTTTGTTGTAAAAATTCACATTTTGCTGAGTAACACCGGAAGCACCCTCAACTTCAATGTCATATAGGCAATGTGTTGTTAAAATGCATATGCATAGGTGACATAAGTGGGATGATCTGTACTAAACCTTGTTAAAATATCAGGTATATAATAGTTCACATGGGCTCATCACTTCATTCTATTACCTTTGCGGTAATGTCTGGTTGCGACCATTTTTGTCATAAACATTCATTTTGACAACACACTTAACGCACAATACATAAGCTTATACCTCATGGCTATCTACACCCATGTTCCCCAATCAACAGCTTTCTAATGAGGCCCTGACCTTTGACTTTGACCTTTACGTTTAAGGTCAGACAGCTAAAATATTAAAAATTCAAATGTTTTCCATTTTCTCTGGAAGCCTTGTAGTTGTGTCCTCATTTGAATGTCTCCACGAAATCCATGATGCCTTTCAGATAACAATGTACCCTTTGATCATAACCACTGATTTCAGGGTCAAAAGAACAAAAATGTTAAATGTGCCCATGGAGAGCTTTTTAATGTTTGATTTATCAGATACTATATATTCTAATAATGCACATCACTATAGGAACCTTCATGGTAAAGATCAAATGGGATCATATTTTATCATAAAGATTCAAAGTACGAATTGGTAAGTTTAAATGTGTGCCGGACCAGTCTGTTAAAAAGTGCACTGAGTGTGCAATGAAGATCTGTTCAGCCATTGGTGTTAATACCGTAGAACATGACTTTGATGTCTGCCACCAGTTAAAGAAAAAGAGTCAAGGTTTGCCTGTTTTACTGGTTAAATTCAAATCGTGTCATTTGGCAAGATTGGTATACAAGGCACGTGTAAAGTTGAAAGATGTGAACGTAACTGAAATCGGCCTACCAGACGGATCGAAACGTCTGTTCGTGTCCGAAAATCTCACTAAAGAAAATGCTGCGGTGTTTTATGCCGCCAGGAAAATGGTCAAAGACAAGAAATGGCACAGTGCGTGGACAACAAATGGTGTGACTTTTGCAAAGAAGACCGGATCGAGTTCACCGGTGAAATTCATAGAAATTGACACTTTGGTCAAGTAGAACTTGAAATTGACACTTTAGATAAGTCGAGCTTTATCGCTTTAGTTAACATGACCTTTTTTTCTCGTAAACCAGAATGGTCTTAAACGTCATTCGCTTATATATGTTTGCCAGGGCGTTTCTGTGCTTCTCCTAGTCGTTTTTTTGGTTTTGTTTTTTTGTGTGCCTCCCCTGTTTTTGTTTCGGGATGTTTTTTCACATTTTTTCCGTTTTTGCTTTTTCCTCTTTTGTTGCTCTTTTTTCCTCGTGTCTTGTTGATTCTCATTTTCTCTTGCTGTCTTTTCCGTGCTTGCTCTTCCTAACCCACAATTATGCAAACTTTATCGACCTTCTCTGTACTTTATGCTAAAACCTTTTTCAGTAGCTTCCCTTAATGTAAGGGGTTTAAACAACGCAAAAAAAAGAAGGGATGTTTTTGACTGGTTAAGAAGTAAAGACATTTCCATTATTTTTCTGCAAGAAATACATTGTCCTCCTGGCCAGGAAAATATTTGGAGAATTGAATGGGGTTTACATTGCGAGATAAATTCTGTCTCTGGTCAGAAAGGAGGAGTCGCCATACTATTTAATAATTCCTTTGAATACAACATTCACAGAACCTCTAGGGATTCTGATGGTAGAGTAATTGTAGTCGATATGTCTGTTGGTGAAAATAGGTGTACTTTAGCTAATATTTATGCCCCAAATGTGGACGATCCCGATTTTGTAAATCATTTGCGTAATTTTATTGATGATATGGGTAATGAATCCGTCCTGTGTGGCGGTGACTGGAACGTTGTACGTGATTATCAGTTGGACACAATGGGTTACATGAATGCAAACAATCCAAATGCAAAACGGTCATTTGACGGGTTAATTAATGAATATTATTTAGTGGACATCTGGCGCTCGCTGAACCCTGAGAAGCGTTGTTACACCTGGCGTCAGAAACGTTCCCTAAAACAGGGACGTCTTGACTATTTTCTCATCACTCCCGATCTAGAAGCTAGGACTACCAACTGTGGTATCAAATCTGGTTACCGCACAGACCACTCCTTGGTTATTCTCAACCTTAATCTTTTTAAAACAGATAGAGGCAAAGGGTTCTGGAAATGGAATACCAGTCTTATTACAGATAAAGATTATGTTGTTATGGTAAAGACTATTATTCATGAAACTTTAAATGAGTATTCTATCAATGGTAATGTCGACAGTGCAGAGGTCGATTTTACTGAGTTTTCTATTAGCGACCAGTTGTTATGGGAAACAATGAAATTGAAAATCCGCGGTGCCATTATTCAGTATACTGCTAGACAAAAAAGGAAACGCAATAAAAGAACAGCTGAGCTAGAAAAAGAAATTGATAGCCTTGAGGTACAATGCCAGCAAAATCAGGAAAACATTGGTGAACTTGAAACGAAAAAACTAGAATTAGAATCTTTACATGAACATCATATGAAGGGAGTACTCCTTCGTTCTAAAGCCCGATGGGTTCAGCATGGTGAAAAACCAACGAAATACTTTTGCAATTTAGAAAAACGTCGATATGTTAACAAAACGATGGAAAAGTTGACTGATAATAATGGTTTAGTTTTAACAGAGCAAGAAAAGATTCTTGCTGAAGCTACAAATTTCTATAAGAATCTCTATACCAGTCGTGGCACTACGGAATCAGTTTCATCGTTTATGAGGGATTTTAATAGTAATGATATCAATAAGCTGTCGGATGACCAGAGTTCAATTTTAGACGGTGTAATCTCTTATGACGAATGCAGTAATGTACTAAAAAACATGGAAAACGGTAAAACCCCTGGTTGTGATGGGTTTCCCCCAGAATTCTATAAACTCTTCTGGAGTAATATTGGTCGTTTAATTGTTAGATGTATAAACGAGTCTTTTCGAAATGGAAATTTTTCTATTTCTCAACGTAGAGGGGTAATTACCTGTATTCCAAAGCCAGGAAAAAACAGGCTTAATATCAAGAATTGGAGACCAATCACTTTATTAAATACAGATTATAAGCTCGCTGCTTCATCAATTGCCGCACGTATCAAAAGTGTACTGGATGATATAATAAGTTCGGACCAAAAAGGTTTTATCAAAGGTCGCTTTATCGGAGAAAACACTCGTCTTGTTTATGATGTGTTAAACCAAACCAAAGTTCAGAATATTCACGGTATGCTTGTACTGATAGATTTCGAAAAGGCTTTTGATTCGATTGAATGGGCAACTATTGATAATGCTCTGAAGTTCTTTAATTTTGGGGAAGGGATAAGGAAGTGGGTTGCTACTTTTTATAGTGAATCCAGTAGTTGTATCTTAAACAATGGCTACTTCTCTCAATTTTTCAATTTAAGCAGAGGAGTAAGACAAGGGGATCCCCTGTCACCCTATTTATTCATTATTATTGCAGAGTTGTTAGCCATTGCCTTTAAAAACGACCCTGATGTCCGCGGTATCAGTTTATATAATATTGATGTTCTCCTTGGTCAGTATGCAGACGACGCTTTCCTTTTTCTTGATGGGACAGAGCAAAGCCTTGCCAGGGTGCTAGATATTCTTGACAGGTTCACCAATGTCTCTGGCCTGAGGGTTAACAGCGAGAAGACAAAAATAATTTGGATAGGGGCTTCTAGTCATAGTAAGAAGGTTATGCTGCCAGAGAAAAAATTACAATGGATTGATCACCCTTTCGAGGTGCTTGGCTGTACTTTTGACGTGGATTTAAATGATATATCCAAGTTGAACTACGATCCTAAAATTTCAGAAATTGAGATACTATTAATAACCTGGTCCAAGCGTCCTTTGACCCTATTTGGGAAAATTACCGTCATTAAAACAATGGCATTGCCGAAACTTACTCACTGCCTATCTGTGTTGCCAAATCTAACAAGTGTACAAATCTCTACATTAAACTCGTTGTTTTACAAATTTATCTGGAATGGTGGCGGTGATAAAATCAATAGAAATAGACTTTGTTTGAAGGTAATAGATGGTGGCTTAAACATGGTGCACCTGTCAACATATCAGAAGGCCTTAAAGCATTCCTGGCTTCAAAAAGTTTTTAATCCTAAGAATAAGAGTTCATGGAAATGTCTTTTCACTTCCATGTTAGGCTTGGATACTAGTTATTTGAGATTTTATAATAGTCAGCAGATTAAAATTGTAACCGCTCGCAAATTTAAGGACAATGTCTTTTGGCGAGAGGTCCTAGAAAACTGGTCTGAGGTCTCTTATTTTCCAAAAAATACCGCCGATTACTTGAATCAAGTCTTATGGCTAAACCCTTATATTAAAATTAATGGTAATGTTGTATACTATAGATCATGGGCAAACAAAGGAGTTAATCAAATTAGTGACCTGTTAGATGAAGAAGGCAAGTTTTTATCTTTCACTAATTTCTGTACAAAATATGGATTACCTGTTGATTTTTTGACATTCCATGGCATTATTGATACAATTCCAATAGCATGGAAAAGGAAAATTACACTATCCTCTGAATCTCAAAACACTTTTCAACATAACACTATTACTACAGACAAGATTTGTAAAACTATGTACACAACGTTTTTAGATAATAATGTAAAAAATAAGACAAAGTCCCAGAAATGTATGGAGAAGTGGTGTGAGATATTTAATATATCTAAAGATGAATTTTGGGATTACTTTGCATTGATTAAAAAAATTACAGATGATGTATCGCTTCAATCTTTTCAATACAAAATGCTCAATCGCATAATTTGTACAAATAGATTTCTTTTCCTTCGAAAACTCCTTGATCACGAGAGATGTACCTTCTGTAACTTAGAAACTGAAACTTTGAGACATATATTTTATGATTGCCAAATTGTTAAACGGGTCTGGAACTTTGTATTTAATCTTTGCAATACGACTTTTTCAGAAAAAGAAATATTGTTAGGTATTATTAGCACAAACCCTAATGTCTACAGTTGGAATATTATCTGTTTATTGACTAAGAGATATATTTTTAGTTGCAAAGTGAACAAAGTTGAACCAATGATCACTGTCCATGCTGAAAAATTCAAGAACTATAAGAAGCTGCTAGAGTGTTATGCCTACGAACCAAAGACAAAAAAGATAATTGATAGCCTTGAGAAATATTTGTAATATATCTTGTTGTCAACTCTATTTTTTCTGTTCATCTACCTTGATTGCATCTAAATGTAATGTATATTGCAATACTGGGCTAGGTTCTTCTCGTTTCTTTTGTTGCAGTTTTTTGACTTTTTCCTTCTTTGTCTTCCTTTGTCTTGTGTTTTTTTGTATCCTTTCAGTAATAAAAATTTAAATTAAAAAAAGAAAGAAAAAAAGTTTAAATGTTGGGGGATATGTCTTCGATGAAGACTTGTTATTACAGTTACATGTGCAGCTTTTGAATATACATGTTGCCAAATTACCCAAAACACCTTAATCATGCAAATTACTCATTAAAATGTATAGCTACATTTGCAGACTTCGTTATCATCAATGAATGTACCAAATGAAAGGGAATTTGATGACTGCATTTTTCAGCCGAATGACAAAAATCCTAGTATCCTTTCAAGTAAAAACCTTCATCAAGCTTTATATGACACTATGTTTCATTGTTATCAGTATATGCACCTAAGTTTAGGAGGAATCGGACATCTGAAGCTTACATTATTACTTAATTACCTAAAAACCTTTAATTATTCCAATGAATCATTAAAGCTAAAAGACATCAAGCGTTGGTTGTATAGGATACATGTCAGCACACAATTTTAGTAGACTTTATATCTACCGTATAGGATCGTATTCACCGTATCGCCATGATATACAGTACATCTCCAGAGTTTTGCAATTGTTTAATATAGAGGAAATAAAACCTAAGTCTGTACTCCTTGTCATACGAAAGGATTAGATAAAAGGGACATGAACAAATCTGAATAGCCTCCCCCCAGGGAACATGCACACCAAATATCGAAGAATTCTGACTGTCACTTTCGGATAAGATAATGAAAATATAAAAGTTTGACGGACACCTATGATTCACTCTACTCTCTATACTCTATACAACCTATACCTAAAGCTACGCTTTCAGCTTTCGCTGACAGCGGAGCTAAAATGTTAATCACTTGCTATGATTGTGAGTGCTGTAGACTTACCCACCTCGGGTTATAATGCAATAATTCATCGGTACAATCCACAGGCGTTTACAATGTGATTTGAACTTTCTACATTCAGACTCGATCCGTGTTAGGAACTTTAATATATCCCTATTTCAATCTTACCCACATTTCCTGTTATATGTTCATGTACATATTCGCCGACTGCTGCTATCCCGGGGAGTTTTGGTAACAAAGTGACTGATTGAGACTGGGTGTGTGTATACGTAGTCATAATATAGAGATACACTATACAATACGCAAAGTGTCATAGCATGATCATGATGATCCGAAGTTGTGACATCAACTGGTACTAAATAAGTCAGTAGTATCAATTCTTGCAGTCTGGAAAACAATCCGAAACAGAACCAGTTGATGTAGGCACGGCATCAGCTATAAATCTATATTGTCATGGGGGGGGGGGGGGTGCTTCTTTTTTTATTCCGGGTTAAATTTGTTGTCTTGGTTGCAGTGAAATGTCTTTTAGATTCCATCGTTAAGTTTGATGTCTGAAAGTGTTCACTCTGAATCTTACGACTCTTCTTAATATTCTGTTTGTCTTTTTCTCCCCCCCCCCCGCGGTTGTGTTCACTCTGAATCTTACTATTCTTCTTCCATTCTCTTTGTCTTTTTCTCCCCCACGGTTCATTCTTAACCCATCAGATGTGCAATGCTTAGTTAATGAGATGTTGTTAAGTCGTCATCTCCATCACCGTCTTTTCCAAGGAGTCCAGAAATGACCTGATCACTATTAATCAATAACAAGTGATTGCTAAATCGCCCGCGCAATTTATTCAAGTCTGCAGTGCAGATGGGTTTATGTCAACTGCTTCATGATCAGGAGGCATTTGGACGTGTTGTTAGATGAATTTAATTCTCTATCTTGCATTACGTTGATATTTCTGTGGAACTGTGGCGAATTTAGATGGCGATTTATTGCCGCTCGTATGTCACTCAGACTCGACCACCCGTACCGCTTGCTATCTTGGCTCTGCATATTTCTACGTAAAATTGTCGTAGCATTTCATTCAGATCTTGTACCGGAACGTTTTCAAAGTCGGGACTCTTCCCATTGATTTCAAGCCATTCTGAATAAAATAGAGAGAAACAAGTTGTCGATTAATTTCCCAGTACCGTCGTTAAAAATTGATTAATATAAAAATAAATCAAACCAATGTTTACGTCCGAGTTCGGGTGTATTCGTGTAACGTACCTTTCAGAGATCTCGAGAATCCATACTCCCCATCCAGTCTGGTTTGTTGGTGCTCTTTTCGTCTTTTAAACTCTCGATTTCATCCAATTCTTCTTAATTGAAGACTACAAAACGTTGCTTGTTTGATGGTACGAATTGTTCAGTTTCATTGAGGTAATCTTCTTCAGACAGTTCGCAAAGGTCGCTACCACTTGGACTTACGCCGGTACTTGAAGAAGACGACATCATATGAACTTCTAATTTTGTAAACATCAAAATTTGGACGTGTGCCAACTGTTCATTATCACTCATTTTAGACGTGCTGGTTTGATGTCTAGACCAATTAGATCTCTCCATTTGCACCATCACTATACTGGTGAAATATAATAACCAATAACGAGTGATTGCTAAAGCGCAATTTTGTAGGGGAACCTTCGGCTGATTTTGCCCTTCGTGTTTTCTGTTGTTTTTAGCATGTACTTGACGTTAGACACTGATATCGTTCATTCTTTGTAAGCTTGAAGCATTTCAGCTATGGCTTCAGAGAAACGGGTTCCGTCTTGAACGGCTGCCGTAGGGACGATCACACAATGTCACACAAGCTCAATAAGCGAACTTTGTTAGCTCCGCTGTCAGCGAAAGCTGAAAGCGTAGCTTTAGGTATAGGTGGGTATTGAGGTATAGAGAGTAGAGTGAATCATAGGTGTCCGTCAAACTTTTATATTTTTACTATCTACTCCATAAGTGACAGTCGGAATTCTTCGATATTTGGTGTGCATGTTCCCTGGGGGGAGGTTATTCAGATTTGTTCATGCCAAGTTGATCTGTGCCATTTTCAATTTTTTATGATTTTTTTTCATAAAATGTCATTTTCATCAACTCCTTGAAAACCTCTTATTAGATTGCTTTGATATCTGGCGTGTTGATGCGCAGGGGGTAGCTTACTCAGATTTGTTAATTTCAAGTCAGCACATCCTCATTTTTATTTTTTATGATTTTTTTTTTGTAATTTGAAAAGAAAATGAATATGTTAATGAGCATAATGACCGACGCCATATTGGAAATCAGTCGACGAGACTTTAAGTAAACTGCCACTTTTCAAAAGACACTATTGACGTCAAACAAGCAATGTAATATGTGCTATAGTAATAATTCTACGCATTGGGCGCCCAAATGACAAGCGTTTGTTCGAAACAGGGTTGTAAACTTCAAATCCAATTCTGCACCCTTCTACATCATCAGCCAATCCGCAACATCCTCATTTGCATACTCTATCCTGATTCGACCAGAAGTTGAAGGTGACCTCATTCGACCGAGCGATTTTCCACAGCAAGTATCTTGAGGATCAACACAGGACGTTCTTAGTACTCACTAAAATCACACTTCAGACCCACTATAAAAGTGTGATGTTTTCAGATAACATGTAACTTGTGGTTAATTCTATATTGTCGTGCAATTTGGAATGACAGTGAACCAGAATTCAGACAACTTGCGTAAGGAAGGGCATGCCAGGCATGCGGTTGAAGTTTAAATATGGCCGACAGTTCACATTAAAGTTAAACGACATGAACGTGTCTTGCCTTTCCAAAATGCAAATATTTGGCAAGTTAGAATAATCAAAATAATTACAACTTTAATTTGGCTTCAGACTTTGCATTATGTTTTGCGTATCTTTCCCCGTTTTACATGTAAATCCGAAAAGGTTCTCTCTCATCATGTCATCAGTGTCAGTGATCATACCGCGCGGGGTAGTCCTCGGGTGCACGAGTCTGTATTACTGACTTGACTCTAAACACCGGAGGGGGAGAGACAATTGTCAGAATCGAGTCCCGAATTCCTCCGTACGCGCGCAAGCAGGACTACGTGCGGGGCTGCTTTGAGTACGAGCGAAGTGAGGCATGTTGAGGTATTTTGTTGAGAATTATAAATATTGCGAAATGTCAAGTACAAAGTTTAAATAAAATGGAATGATGAAAAAAATGGCAGAGTCTGCTGACAGGCGCCGGTCACAAAAAACACTGTGAATTAAAATATCAGACGATGTACATGTATGTATTAATCGCCGACAATCCACCCGTATGCACGAGGGACTAACCCGGAAGCAAGTCGTTGTCAGCCATACGTTACAGTGGTAACATCGTCCGAGAAATCGCTGCGTTCAGAGTGTCATTATTCACAGAATTGTTGTTTTCGAGTGAAAACCCGTCTTGAATTGTATAACTCTAACAAATGAAGACATGTCAAGTTATATTTTGAAAGTTGTATCGCTAGTTTGAGACGATTTTCTCACGTACTATAGTACTATCGAGGCTTACTTGGAAGTAGTAGGACCTTCCAGTTCATCGGGAAGTTTAGCCAGTCCGATAATTCTTTCTGGTTTAGTTTACAACACTTTTGATCAATCACGCAGATTTTGTTGTTGTGATGAAAAGAAATAAAAAAAGAGATCATTTCAACCATTTCGTTGTGTTTTCTTTGTGAAAGGTAACCGAACATGAACGAGTGTTACCACTGTAACGTATGGCTGAGAATGACTCTCTTCCGGGTACTTGAGATTGTCGCCGTATACGGAAACTAAGATGGCGATTAATACATTTCTTCCCTATATATATCTACCACAACTAGAACAAGTTGAATGTTGTTGACTTTGTAAATTTGTTAGAAAATTGAAATTCAAATTGCCTCAAAATTATTTTAGATCCCTAGTTTATTTCATTCTTCATTAAAATTTTCCAGGGTTACAGCTGTAAGACACTGGAATTACTTATAGCCAACCTCAAAATCCTCTTTTTTTCTTTTTCTTGTGTGCATTTCCCAGTCATTTTTTTCTGAGATTTTGTGCAATTTTTCATAACAGTAGATTTTTTGTTATAAAATGGTGACTATGGTATAAAAGTACAATACATTACCAACTTCTGTGTAAAATGTGTTTTATAGTGAGACATCATATGAAACCACTAACCACTTTATTGCATCGCTAAAACAAAACTGCATAGTGACTCGAAGAGCTGAAGACCTGAACCACTTCTACATGTCACCAAAATAAAAAATTAAATTAAAAAAAAAACAGCGGAGCTATTCTGACCGATAGGTCGCTTGTTTGTTTAGGAGAGGGGGTCTAGCATCAATGCGATTACTGATCTTCATTTTCGCACTTCCAACCAAATTTCGACGGAAAGCTTTCACTCCTTCAATGGATATATAACAGCTTTTGTATTTCCTACTGAGATGTTAAGTTGATAAGAATGTACTTCTAATGTGAGATATATGCATGCTGTGATTCTGATAGTATTCTAATGTGCATACAATCATATTGTTACATTACATCGATCATAGCAATGTGACCACTACAGTTTCATCATAACTTCCATCATATATAAATGCTTGGTGTCGCACTTTATAAGTGAGCATTAATAGAGGGAGGGGAGGTTTTTGACCTAATCGAACGATGTAATTTTATTTCTGTATATTATAACTTGTGCTTGTTTCCTGTTCTTATTTTACTATTTTTTCCGTTACGTTTATAAGCTTCCATTTAATTTTGCCACCAACACTTCTCTCTATTTACTAAGAATTGTATTTTTGTTGTTATTGTGAAACTCGTAAAAGCCCAAATTTGTATTTATTATCTACATGTACGGTCCATGGACATTGATTAGTTCATACGAACTATTTCCATGGCCCTCACCAGAAATGTTCTATCCGTTGCTTTCAAAGTTTGTGTATATATTTTTCTCTTCTGGTGGAATAAATTTCAATTCGATTTAATTCAATTCAATGTTCGTTTGTTGAGCTTGTGCGATCGTCCCTAACTAGAGATATCTCCCCATGGTGCTTTTTCTTTCATGACATCCTGCAAAAGGTCAAAGTTGAAGTTATACTATAAGTTAATACTATTATGAAAATGATACAATTATTTGTTCTCAAGCAACGAAGATATTAACCAACAATAAGACAGAAAATAGGCCTTGTTGCAAGTAATAAAGATATGCAATAACTAGAAACTAAATTGTCTCCATACCAGCTACAGTATATTGTGTTCACCTATTGGTCTCTATGTTGTCAGTCGATGACGGCTTCTTGGAGCAAAAATACTGGTAAACGAAAATACACACGGCAAGAATCATTGTGAACAACTTCGGTGTTGGTAACACTGAAATTGAAACTATAGCGTGTATGGAATCAGTGTTCCGGAGACCACATTCTTATAGTCGAAGACAGCAATGACACTGTTTTGTGATTGGTCCGCGAATCACGTGTTGGAGACAGTTAAGGCGATTGGTGGAAAGTTTTCAACTTTTAGAACAAAGGTACAACACTGTGTCGCTATGTGCTGTCACAATTTCAACAGCAAGTGATCGATTCAATTCGTTGTCTGCATCCTGTACTATGTAATCGTGCTGTTTGTAAAGCGACTTTATCCGTACGTCTCCACAAAGACCATCTGCACACCAATTCACTCTCCAGTCTGTATTTTCCACTGTACATATTCGTTTTTAAACCTCGATAGATTTTCATCGTTTCTTTTATGACAATGTGCCTTTTCTTTGTCATATCTACAGACGATAACCAAGAAGGTGTTCACTGTGCGAAGTACTAGTGAGATATGAAAAATAAACAAATAAGTGAAATGTAATGAATTTTAGAAACGTTCAAACTATTTTTTTAAACGGAAGATCATTGCCATCGTAGTTTATAAGCTAACATACAAAATATATACACAGAAAATAATGTATCTCATATATGGATCGTATATAGTTACTGTAACAGAAGAACAATCTGACAGCGTTTACCTATCGAACTCTATGTTGTTGTTGATGACGGCTTCTATGAGGTAAAATACCAGTACTGGTAAACAAAAATACACACTGTGAGAATCGTTGTGAACAACTTTGGCATTGATAACACTGAAATTGAAACTAGCGTGTGAGGAACCAATGTTCTATAGACCACATTCTTATAGTCGATGACAACAATGACACTCGTTTGTGATTGTTCCGCGAATCACGTGTTCGAGGCAGAGAAGGCGATTGGTGGAAAGCTTTCAAGTTTTAGAACAACGGTACAACAGTCGCGAAGCGCTGTCAAAGTGATCGATTGCATTTGTATGTTGTCTTCATCCTGTACGTGTAATGGTGCTGTTTGTATGGTGACTTTTAATATTCGTCTCCACAAAGACCGTACCGTCTCCACACCAATTTCATTTTCATTCCGACGTTTCTCTCCAATTTGTAATCCCACTGTATATATTTTCAGCTTCGGTCAATTTTCTTTTTCGACTACTTTTCTTGTTTGGTAAGTTGTACCTTTTGTTGACATCTCTTCAGAAGTTGGCTTCTGGGTAAACAACATGTACTAAAGAAGTGAAAATGCGATGAATTTAGGAACCTTTCACAAACAGATGTCCCCAAACGGAAGACCATGGACACTGTAACATATAGACATACACAATAAATACACTGAAAATAAGATATCTTCATAGCAGCTGAAGTATACTTTGTTTACCTACCGAACTCTATGTTGTCAGTCGATGACGTCATCTTGGTGGCAACATATTGGTAAATAAAAATACACACTAAGAATTAATCATGACTAAGTTTCGTGTTGATATAGCACTGAATTAGTGAAACTAGTGTGTGTGGACGTGGAATCAGTGTCCGTTATGATTTTATTTATTTATTTATTTATTTTTATTTATTTATTTTTTTAATTTTTTTTATGATTTAATTTATGACTTCTGACGAATAACCAAATATAATCGCTAAAACTTTTCCAATTACTTATAAAAAGGCATTGTATCTGTTAATTAGTGGCCAATATTATTTCTAGGTAGTGCAGTGGCAAGTTTAATTCTTGCTTAGTCTTGAATCTGTCACCTAAAACAAACAAAAAAATCAGTGTCCCGTAGACCACATTCTTGTAGTTGAAGACAACAATGACACTAGCTAGTTTGTGGATGGCCCGCACATCACGTGTTGGAGACAAAGACCATCTGCACACCAATTCAATTTCACTCTTCAGTCTGTATTTCCACTGTACATATTTGTTTTTAACCTCGATCGATTTTCATCGTTTCTTTTATGGCAATGTAACTTTTTTTGTCATATGTACAGACGTAGGATTCTGGATAACGAAGAAGGTGTTCACTGTGTGAAGTACTAGTGAGATATGAAAAATAAATAAATAAGTGAAAATGTAATGAATTTTAGAAACGTTCAAAAAGATTTTCTTAAACGGAAGATCATTGCCATCGTAGTGTTGTAATCAAAGCCGAGGTTATGTTGTCTTACCTGAACTGACTAACGTCAGGCTAAACAACTTCGTCTTTGGTGTGGCTGTGTCGATGCAGGCTTGAATATACTAATTCGTATGTCTTGCATCAACACTTGCTATAATCCGTCCTACGGGATTTTCCAGGGTGATACGTTTATATACCAGTCAGTCCTCCATCGTTGATGGTGTCCTGATGGGTTGTTCCATTATTGCTATAGTACGGTTTCCAGAGGGGCACTGGAAACCGTTCATACAACAGTAGTTTATAAGCTAGCATACAAAATATATACACAGAAAATAATGTATCTCATATGGATCATATATAGTTACTGTAACTGAAGAACAATCTGACAGCGTTTACCTGTCGAACTCTATGTTGTTGTTGATGACGGCTTCTATGAGGTAAAATACCAGTACTGGTAAACAAAAATACACACTGTGAGAATCGTTGTGAACAACTTTGGCATTGATAACACTGAAATTGAAACTAGCGTGTGAGGAACCAATGTTCTATAGACCACATTCTTATAGTCGATGACAACAATGACACTCGTTTGTGATTGTTTCGCGAATCACGTGTTCGAGGCAGAGAAGGCGATTGGTGGAAAGTTTTCAAGTTTTAGAACAACGGTACAACAGTCGCGAAGCGCTGTCAAAATGATCGATTGCATTCGTTGTCTTCATCCTGTACGTGTAGTGCTGCTGTTTGTACGGTGACTTTTAATATTCGTCTCCACAAAGACCGCGACCGTACCGTAGGCACACCAATTTTATTTTCATCCAGACGTTTCTCCCCTGTGTGTAATCCCACTGTATATATTTTCAGCTTCGATCAATTTTATTTTTCGATTACCTTTTTTGTTTGGTAAGTTGTACCTTTTGTTGACATCTCTTCAGAAGTTGGCTTCTGGGTAAACAACAAGTACTAAAGAAGTGAAAATGCGATGAATTTAGGAACCTTTCACAAACATATGTCCCCAAACGGAAGACCATGGTCACTGTAACATATAGACATACACAATAAATACACAGAAAATAAAATGTCCTCATAGCAGCTGAAGTATATTTTGTTTACCTGGCGAACTCTATATTGTCAGTCGGGGACGGCTTCTTGGTGGCAAAATATTAGTAAATAAAAATACACACTAAGAGGTTATCATGACTAAGTTTAGTGTTGATAACACTGACTGAAAGTGAAGCTAGTGTGTGAGGAACCAATGTTCTATAGACCACATTCTTATAAATAGTCGATGACAACAATGACACTTGCTCGTTTGAGATTGGCCCACACATCACGTGTTGGCGACATTGAAGGCGATTGGTGGAAATTGTTCAAGTTTTAGAACAACGGTACTGCAGTCGCGAAGCACTGTCGCAATTTCAAAACATGATCGATCGTTATCTTCATTCTGGCTGTTTGTACAGAGACTGTACGTGTCTTTCTCCACAAGACCGTCTGCTCTTCAATTTCATATTGATTCAGACGTTTCTCAGAATCAGAATCGATACGTTGAAGGAACCAATACTGGTAAATAAGTAACGGAAGCGGAGAGCTGCGAGACACTTTGTCACCCTGTATGGATACCTTGAAGGCACCCACCGACCCAGCTAGATGTGACCAAATTATTGTCTAGCTAGTTTGTTCCTGTTTGTGATTGTTCTTGGAAAAAATGAGTTCCTGTAAATCTCTGTGTTTGAGTACGGTATTTGAAAACAGTTAGAGTTATTTGTCATGTAGTTTTCTACACGTTTGATATGTTGGTAGTCAGCATAGTTCCTAGATTTGATTGTCGGCTTTGGTCTTTGACTTGTGGTACGAGATATGTGTCACGATGTATGGCTGGTATGAGGCCCCGAGCAACTTTATAAAAACAAGAATGTGAGACGAAGTTCTCTTCTTCTTTCTCTCCAGTTTGTATTCCCACTCACTGTATATATTTTCAGCGTCGATCAATTTTATTTGTTGTTTACCTTTCTTGTTTGGTAAGTTGTACCAAATTTTGTTGACATCTCTAGATCTTATAGAAGTTGGATTCTGGCTTATATCAACAAGTACCATCGACAAAAAAAGTGAAAATACAATGAATTTTGGAAACGATTTCATACATTTCCGCAAACGGAATATCGCTGACACTAAAATATAATCATACACAACAGTACAGTATATACACAGAAGATAAGGTATCCTCATAGAAGCTGAAGTATACTCTGTTTACCTATTGATATCTTGTCAGTCTGATGATGGCTTCTTGACGGGAAAATAATGGTAAATAAAAAATACACACTGTAAGAATTATTGTGAATAAGTTTGACATCAATATCACTGTGTAAGTGAAACTAGCGTTTTTTTATGGAATCAATGTTCTATGTAGTAGTAGTAGTAGTAGTATGGTCTTTTATTCTGTACATCCAAGGCCATCGGCCCAAAATACAAATGTAGTTGCTTGATTTTTGAAGACAGTATTAACTACAAAAAAAAATTTAGTGGAAATGTTACAAAATTAATGAAATTATGATAAATTTACATAAATCTCTCTACGTAATTTCATAGCATGAAATGTAAATACAGCAAGGCGTTGAAGAATATGTACATTATCTGATGAAAGTAAATTGATGAATTTATCAGTAGTTGGAGGTTCAAAGTAAAAACTTGGTAAATACTTAGTTCTCACAACATTAAAAAAGGAACAAACTAACAGAAAATGATATTCATCCTCTACCTCATTTGAATCACATAGCTGGCATAACCTCATATATCTTTCAATACCATGTTTTCTATCTGTTTCTACTCGCAAATAGTGCGAAGAGCAACGAAGTCTTGCAAGCATTTGCATATGAACGGTGGTTCTAACTGAAAATACATATCTTGCAGGGTCCAGAGTAAACTTAAATCTGCGATACCAATTTAACTTATCAAGAGTACAAACATCACTATACCATTCAGAAAATAAAAATCTCTTGAATCTTTCGGTAAAGGTGTCGACAAAATCATTTACATTATTTACTGCTTGGTAATTCCAAATATCCTGTAACTTACACACAAATAAAAGTTTTTTTACATCACGAACCCATAGAACATTCAATTTGAATGTTCTATGTACCACTGTGACATTGTGGCAAACAACAATGATACTAGTTTTTGATTGGCCAGCAAGTCACGTGTTTTAGACAGTAAAGACAATTGGTGGGGAGTTTTCAGTCCTTCTACCTATACAAAGGAACAAATCACGTAATCGTTGATTCTCGAATCGTCAAACTTCAAATATCCAACAAATAGTGGATGAAATATACGCAAATATTTACACCATTTCAACATTTATTATTGTTATTATTTTTCAATGGTTGATTGTTTATAACTCTTAAGCTTTCTATAAATATTTTCACTTTATTACTGTGATGGAATGGAACTTAATCGTCGAAAGTATGGAAATTAATTATTCAAAGTTCCCCACGTTAAGCATATGGTAGAAAATGTACATTGTGGCAATTTCGGATCATAATACACTGATTCACAAACATTCTCAAAAGTACACAACTTTGGTATTTCTCGTCGGATTTTGACGATTTTTCGAAAGATTTGCAGTGAAATATCTGGACTTATACTACATACACTATTGTTCACACAACCACGAAAAATTGCTCATTCATACAACACATTACATAAACTCTGCAACATTTTCAACAATCGTGCCTATTCCCGCTCAAACCCTAGAGCTGCGTCAGCAAGGCAAATAACTGAACTGGTCGCTGACATGTTTGAAGAGCTAAAAATCAAAAATGAAATTGTCATGTGTTTGTCGAATTGTTCCACTGTGACAAGCCAAAGACTGGTTTACCGTATTGCCTTGTACCTGATGCATAGGTAATGCGAAGTGGCAGCATTTCGAATTCATTAATTGCCCCGATTGCCTCTTCCCACAAATAGTTTAATTCCACTTCATTTGCATAATAAATGATTTTATAACAAGGCAACATCATGCTTCAAATGTCGCGTATTTGGTTTTGTACATTGATGTTTACAAAGTACTTGTGTCCTACAAAGTTTGTTGATGTAGCTAATTTATTAATGTAATTTAATGTATTTACTGTAATTAGGAATGGTACTTAGTAATATCTTAGGAATACATGCTTCAAATGTCATATAAAATGGGTATTTAAACTGATGTCACAGTACATGTGTCCTACAAAAATAATGTTTTTGTATTTAGGCAATATCTGAGGAACACATTAATCACATGTAAGATAGTTTGATGTATACATTTATGAAAGTAAAGTGCACCCCCTCCCCTCCCCCAAGCTTGCTGATTGCTGATCTAGATTTGCAGTTTCATGGGACTGATTTGTGTAATTATTGATTTGTTAAATTAGGCAATATGTTAAGAATAGGTGCTTCCAATTCAAGTTAGCACATATATTGTTGACAACAAAGCGCATGTGTACTATAAAGCTCATTGATGTTGCTTTGGATTGAAATTATAATTTACATAACCAATGATTTTCTGTAATTGGGCAATATATTACATACACAAGCTCAAACTTCATATGGTTTTGTACATACGTCGAAGGTAACAAGTGACCAAATATCTTACAACATTTTACAATTAGATATTGTTCCCCAATATTTTTTCTTCATTCAGGCCAAGGAAAATGCGAGTGACCTAAGAGGCCTTGTCATTGCGAGTCGCAAGACGAGTAGTGACCACACTTGGGTCACACACATTTTCAGCCTGAATGAAGAAAAATATTGGGGAATAATATACTTTTTCCATCGCCAGTAATATAAAAATAAAAATCGGGAAAAGTAATGGAAATTTTGAACATTTGGCTCATACTTCGAAAACAGCACAACCAATGACGTAAACACCCATTGTCGGGACATAGACGCGTGTTGTCATGACGTAGAACGACCAGAATTCGATTGCATCATTGATTATATTTTGTAAGTAGGAAATATCTTAGGAATATATCATTTGCATATACATCGACGATAACAAGGGGCATATGACGTGTACAAGTTTCCTGGTATAGTTTTAGTTTTAGAATCGTATGAAAAGGTGTCTGTTATACGCCAAAACAGTACTCACTTGAAAATCCCATATACAGGCAATATGTGTCACTAAGAGTAATTTGTTTTAAAGCCCAAAATAGATCGAATTTAAACCAAGCAATCTAGTATATTTTGCATGATGCTAATGGCGTTTGATGCTTATCATTTAGTATGGTACGGATGAATTGGGATCAAGTTGTTCTCCATTCAAAAGTATTAAACTGCTACCCACACCCTACCCCAATGTTTTCTTGATGTTAACTGACAATTGAATGGATTTCTCTTGAACAAATCAGTTCCTCTAAGAAGGATTATTAGCAAAGCAATGGCGATAATTTAAAACTGTTTATATCCATGGTACATAGTATATTTAAATGCAATAGGTATGTCACTATTGAAATATGCAGAGTTTATTTGACTTTAAACAATCAAACAATTCATTGAAATATTTTTCTTCTTCATTTTTTGCCAATTCGTTCCATTTCTTTATCTCT